>NC_088922.1:33345000-33525000 GCF_038396675.1 Hydra vulgaris
TTAAAAACTTTGTTACAAATTTTATTGTTACTAAATATGTTCAACTTATGGTTTTTTCGAAACTTCAGTATTTTAAAATATACTATAAAATATATATTTTTGTATCCTCTGATTGTGTGATTTTGTGAAGGATTTTGCATCTTTTAGGTGAGGAAAGTTTTGTTTTTATAGACAAAGTTTTATAGCTAAGGAATTTTTTTTTTTATCTTTATAGGAAGCTTGTTATGAATAAATAAGTTTTAATTATTAAGTAAAATAAAAAGATTAGCAATAGTTCACTCACACTAAATGAAAACGTTTTTTTACAAGCAAATGTTCATGCTACACTAAACTTTTTCTTAGTTGTTGTTGTTTTGATTGGTCCCAGCCCTGTTGCCATGCGTACTTTTAAGTCCCCATCCGCCTTAAAAAGTATGTACGTTTTTCAAATACCCCCCTCCCCTAACTATTTTCAATAAAAAAAAAAAAGGTGGAGGACGTACCTTAGATACTTTATACAAGCCCAAAGCCCTTTGTTTGCGGCACAGGATCCCAATTTAAAAATTTTTTTTAAATACATACCACAATGTCAATGCGTTCGCTTGGTCGAGAGGTTAATATCATGTACTTAACCTTCGGAGACCAGGGTTCGAGTCCTGGTAATATCCTGGTGTGCCTTTTTTTGTTTCGATAACGAATCAAATAAAACTAAACTATACTTAAGACGGACGTTTTTTTAGGCACTCCGCATTAATAAGTCCGTATAAAACGAGTCTAACGTGAGATTAATAATATTGAAAACAAAGACTAAAACCCAGTGCCGAGGGTACCCATACCCCTAATTGGAGGGGGGGGGGGATGAGCAGCAAATTTTTTGCTAATTTAAGGAGCTTTTTATTTTAGCAAAATCTAGCGGTAAAATTTAGAAGATTTTGAGACCCTAATAACACGTTTTTTTATTTGGGGGGGAGGGGGCCTCCAACCCATTAGCTTCGGCACTGCTAAAACCTGTTTTTGTCAACTCAAAAAATAGGTTGCCTGAATTACGCCTTACTCAGGACCAGTATATAAGGGGTGGCATGTGTGCATGGGCGCCCGCAGGAGTTTTTGATGTTCCAGAGAGGACACTTTCACACACTGTGCAAACTCCAAACTTAAGTGTGTTTATACCTATGCCAAATGAGGAGGGCTAGCAAAAAATTGGTGTGGCGGAGGCCTGGGAACAGAAAGCCTCTAAACGCTTGCCCCCAAAAAACGTGAGGGCACTAATAAAGTAAAAATTTTAACTTTAATATCTAAATTTCGTACGCTTTTTGAAGACCTCCCCCCTCCCTCCTATGAGCGTACGTACTTTATGGACCCCTTTTAGTATAGACGGTCATATTTTAACTTAATATCAATTTTATTAGACGGTCATATTGCATAATTTAATATCAATTTTATTTAAAACAAAAACAATACTCGAAAATAAATATAAGATGCGCAAATAACAATGTTGACCAAATATTCGCAAATATAGTTTCTCCTACCGAGTTATTAACATTTGAAATCATTTTAAAGAGTAATTAATACGTATTAACTTATACAATTTCAAAAAGTTATTTTTGTGTTAATTTCAGATCTTTTTATTATTATGTTATATAAATTTTTTTAACTGTGTTATATCAATATTGTACGCTGTTATAAAATTTGTTCAGGGACACGCTGTTTGTGTTAAAAAAATACGTACCGGTTTGTCTTTTACGGAGGTAGAACAGGGCAAAATGGCGAATAATTAAACGGGGCAGGATGGCGAATGAGGCAAGATGACTTTTCATATAATTTGGTTTTTAACCAAATTATATGAAAAGTCATCATATGTAACCAACACTATCATCGCCACATTGCAATCTTGGTAGAACAAACTTTTTTAAACCACCACTTTTTTTTAAAAGCACTGCATAATTATTATATGATTTTATAACTGTATAGTTATTGAATGATTTCTTTGTGTAAGTAATTTAGTAACCAGAGCCGTGGCTACGCTCCCCACAACCCCTAAATACGGAGGGGGTGTTCAGTGAATTTGAGGGGCTTATTTGCAGAATTAAGGGCCCTTTTGTAAATTTAAGGTGCCTTTTTTTTTTAGTAATACCTAATGAAAAAAAGGAGCCCTTATGACAGTTTTTATTTTATTTTGAAGGGGGGGGGGGGAGTGTCTCGGACCTAGTAGCCACGACACTGTTCGTAACCATATTATTTTAAATTATTAGTTTTTAGATTAAATTAGTTGCGTTTAGATTTAAGTATGTAGATGTACTAAGTACGAATTAAAATGTAAATGAAAAATTTCAAAACTAAAAAAAATTAAAAATACATTTAAATTTTATTAATAAGTTGTAAAACATCAAAAACAGCATCGTTCTAATTTTTCTTTTTGTAGCTAATTTTTCTTTTTTGTAAACACAACTAATTTAATCTACAAAAAAGAAAAATTAGTTTGTACGATGCTGTTTTTAATGTTTTATAACTTATTATATATAATAAGTTTTATTTATATGTAGTAGTATTTTTATATGTAGTAGTATTTTTATATGTAGTAGCATATTTCTTGTAGTACGTAAAGTTATATATAATATTACGTACTTGTAATTAGTAAGTTGTAGTACTTATAACTTGTAGTACTTGTAATTTGTAGTACTTGTAACTTGTAGTACTTGTAACTTGTAGTACTTGTAACTTATAGTACTTGTAACTTGTAGTACCTGTAATTTGTAGCACTTGTAACGTGTAGTACGTAAAGTAGTAAAACTTGTAGTACGTAGTTATATATTATATATTAGTAGTAAGTTATATATTACGTATTACAAGAAATGTTGCTACCTGTAATTTGTAGCACTTGTAACGTGTAGTACGTAAAGTAGTAAAACTTGTAGTACGTAGTTATATATTATATATTAGTAGTAAGTTATATATTACGTATTACAAGAAATGTTGCTAAAGCAAATGTTTTGCGCTGCGCTCTCCAACGTAAAAACGGTCAAAATGCCGATAAAAAGGTTTATTTTGCGCTCTCGTTCATAGAGAATTTAAAACATAAAATGTTTATTATTTTTTTCATAATTATTATTGAAACTATTTTTTTTATAATTAGTAACTATTATTATAATAAATTAAACTTATAATTATTAATATTTTATAATTTATTATGATTACTATTTAACTGCTCTTTTCCGTTTTTTTGAAATCGAAAATTACTTTGTTTCAGGCTGCTTAACTTTAGCGTTACCCCCATATCTCTAGTTGCAGAGTTAATAATATATATTTGCAATTTTGACAATCATGTTTACGATTGCCAACAATAACCTAATAAAAGCCAAACAACGATCATCTTTATGAAAAAAGTCTTCTTCTTCTAAAGTCTCCCCCTAAATTATCGCTTTTTGCTTCTAAATATCTTTTTTTAAGTCTAAAAAGAGAACGTTTAGAAAAACGACTCTAAATTATAATTAGTATATCTTTATATATGTATTAATACAGATTCATAAGTTTGTTTAAAAATTTTTTGAAATTTTTTATGGTTTTTAGACGAGAAATGGAGAGCTCATTTTATTAAAATAGGCTCTCAATTTCGTTTTTAAAAGCCATTTAAAAATTCTTAACTCAAAACTTTCAAATGAACAACTAGAAGTTTAGCACTGTCATAAAGTAAAAATAATAATTCTTGTGCAGATTTACCTGACTTTGTTAGCAGGTAATGCATTGCAATATAATATTCATTAAATGGAGAATTGCCAACAACATTATATATTCTGAAATAAAAGTTTTTAAATTTCATGATTATTTGCAAATAGTACAAGTAATAATCAATGGTAAGCACCAATTAAATAATAATAGCAATTATATAATAATATTAAATTTACTAATATTATATAATAATACTGTTGATAAACATCATCAATAAATTTTAAAAAATATTAATAAGTAATAATGACAGTACTAAAAATATAAATAAAATTTAAACAATATTTATACCACATATAATAACAACAATAACAATAATAATCCGCAATAAGCCTAGCATTCAACATATTTTTAAAATTGTTATATAGAGTTAAGTAATTAAAGATAAAGAGGTAAGTTATTCCATGATTTTTTGCATTGGTTTGTGATTATCACCATGTTTTACAAACAATGATTTGTTATAGATATAAGTTACTAAAAAATTAAAGATAATAACAAGACCTTTTTTTAGAGATTGACAAACTAGAGAATGAGGGAGGGAGGCTTACTTGTTTATGGTTCTAGGAAAATAGACAAATTAATAAATGAACAAGGAATTTGTTAGAGCACAGCCATTAAAGTAGATAAGATAAATCATGATTAATATGTTTGTTGATTTTGTTGATTTGTTTGTTATGAGTAAGATTATGTTGCCAGCAAAATAGTGAGCCATTAAAAATTTTAGATAGATATTAAGATCATTTATAAAAGTAAAGAAAAACAATGGTCCTAATTTAGAAACTTGGGGTACACCTGTGAAACATTTTATTGCCAAAAGTTTGGTATCATTGATGGAGACAGATTGCAATCTATTAAAAAAATATGATGAAAACCATTGGAGAGCAATAACTCAAATGCCATACTGTTCCAATTTACTTAGGAGACCTTTGGTTCTCTTGATCGCTCCGATCAACAGAATCAAAGGGTTGTCTAAGTCAAGAAACATTCCAAATGCAAAGATTTCATTGTCAAGAGCTTTTCTAATTGTTTAAGTTAATTTAATAAGTGCATGAGTGTTTGCTACAAAATCCATGTTGTTTGTCAAGACATTGCTTTTTGTTAAGAAAGTTATAAAGTCTGTTGTGCATAGCTTTTTCAAATATTTTTCTGATGTTAGATAGAAAAAGTATTGGTTGATAATTTTTGTAGTCCATTAGAGAACCCCTTTTATGGATAGGAATGATTTTAGCTAGTATTACTATTTAGCTTAAAACATGAGTATATTTATATATTAGCAGTGTTGTATCTATTACTTAGGATTTTGTAATGATTATTTTGGCCATTACTTTTCACTGGAAAATTAATGATTACTTTCTCCGTTACTTTTTACTGGTGCAGTAATGATTACTTCTTTATTACTTTCCCATTACTATTCGCTGAAAGATGCACAAAAAAAGTTAAAACAATTATAAAAGAATTAAAACAATTATGCACTATAAAACATAATATATATAATATTCTATCATCTATGGCTGTGCCATATAATTAGAATAAGTATTTAATAAAAATCTGTGTGTTTATGGACTGCTAGTGCTTATCACGAAGCTGACATCTGCAGTGCAGATGCATGAAGCAAAACATTGAGACATAAATTATAATAATTTGAGGTTTTATTACTTAATCTTCCCATTTTGCTTCAGTAATAAAAGTTTTTCAAACAAATCAGCGCTCAGTCTGTTTCTCTGCTTTGTCGTAATGATCCGTTGCTAAAAAGTCTTTCAACTGGAGCACTTGATGGCAGTGTGGTATTGTATTTAAGAAAAATATGCTTGACTGCTTCATGATGGTGGAGTATGGCCAAAGTACGGTCTGAATCCTGTAAAAAGCTGTCACATGATATTATATTTGGTTTGCTAACTTCATAGAAAAGGAAATCATTTTCGTTATTATTAGTTGGAACGTTTTGACCATCTTTGTCTTTTAGAGACTCTTTAATTTTTTCTTTATATTTTATAGCTTGTGCATTCAATAGATGCATAGACCTTTCCTTCATGGCTATATTTTGTGTCCAGGCTAATTTGAATTTTGGATGTAAAACTGTAGCCAGGAGAATTTCTGGATCTTCAAAGTAACCATCAAAGCGATTCGCAATTCCTTGTAGAAGAGCTTCTTTTAGTGGTGCTGTATATCTGATCTCTGCATTTTGGAGCTTTTTTGAACTGACTGGGTTGTTGGAAGTATGTATGCCAAGTAGCAATTGGCTTCACCTTTTAAAATTATAATAGCAGTTGCCACAGGTTCAAACAACATAACATATTCCTTCAGAAAAGCCAAGTCATTCTGCAAAAATATTGGAAGTTCTAATGCAGAGCAGGCGATGTTCAGTTTTTGTTTGGCTTTAAGAATCTTCTTGAAAGCTTCGTAATATAAATTCCATCTTGTTACACAAGGCACATTGAACCGGAGTTGAAGCAGGTCATATGTTAAATCTGCAGCCTTTGTACTTCTACTTGTTAAGTTCCATAGACCTGTTGCTTTTGCCATTGCTTGATTGTGAATGCGCTTATAAGTTTTATCTGTTAATGCAAAATTAAAAATTCACAAGTTTTTAATTTTGATGGTTTTAGTTAATAAAAATAATAGCATTAACACGTGTAACTAACCTTTAAATGCTTTCTGAAATTTGATGACACTGCTACTCTACCAGATATTTTAGATGCTTTTGACTTTGGGCATAGCTTGCATATTTCAACAACATTGTCTGTTGCTTTAAGCATAGCAGATAAAATAAATTCAAAACAGGCAAATACGCCCTTAGTGTGCTATGACCCATCTTCTTTATCACAACCACTCATTGAAACTGTCATTGCCCTAATATTTATTTACTAAATATATTTAAATATAGCTTCAGCTATCACAATGTTAATATAAACCAAATATATATATAGCTTCAGCTATCACAATGTTAATATAAACCAAATAGTCTTTAGATCAGGATTTTTAATGATGACATGAGGAATATATTAACCAGAGTTAGGATTCCAAAAATAGGGGGCAAAACAAAAGTAATGGGTAATTTAATATCACCATTAATCATTAATTTCCAGAAAAAGTAATGATTACATTTTCCATTACTTACCACAAGCCAAGTAATCATTACTTTGCTATTTCTTTGAAAAAGGTAATCATTACTGTAATCATTACTATACAACACTGTATATTAGTTATGTTTTTTGTTTTACAAATTATGTTATAAATTACAAAAGCAGGTCAAAGGAAGCAAGGAGAGACATGGTGACCTCACAATTATATGTTACTTAGGGTTTATACAAAAAAGTTGGTCTGAAAATTAATGCAGAGTGATATAGATAAAATTGAATAAAAAACTACATAAATTAACTGACACATGGTCAAGGCAAGCTGTAGGCTTAATTTTCACAAGTTTTTATTTTTTGTGACAACTTTTATTCATCCCAATATACCATGGGTTTTCTTTTGCTTCTTAAGATATCCTGTGATCTGCTCTGGTACTTAAATACCTTTTTAGTAAGTTTTTAAATTACCTCTTAACAATCAATTATTATTTACAGCATTTGTCAATAAAAGTCAGTGTATTAATTAACATTTTTCATTTTTTGAGAAAATCAGTTTATTTTTGTATAGCTTGGTTTGGTAATACAAATAGTATTACAAGATAAAATAAGTTTGATTAATATTTTCTATACAATTTTTTGTGTGGCATTTTGGATAAAATTACTTATTTATTATGACAATAGCTTTTGGCTACATAAATTTAGTTACTAGATTTTCTTGTTTTATATTTTTATAGTTTTTTTAGTCACACGATTTAATTTTGTAGTTACATACAGCTTATACAAGAGGCATGAAATAGTTATAATCACGGCCGTCCCAAAGAGGTCTCTCATGGGGGGGGGGGGGGTATGTGCTTTTTGCCAACTTTTGTTATGTGCTTTTTGCCAACTAGAGACACCTAAAAAAAAAAAGGTCCTCTATAATTGACATTTGCTAACTATACTTCAAAACTTACCAACTGAAATGCTAAATGTACAAATGTGCAAACTCAATTGCATATATAACAGTTTGGGGGGTAGGACACCCCTACACCCCCGTTTGGGATGGCCCTGGTTATAATAAAATTCAGACAATATTATTATAGTATTATAATATTATAAATAGTATTCTAATATTAATCTAATAAAAAAAATGGGAATGGATTCCATTTAGTTTCATATTTAGAGGAGGAATTCTAATAATAACAATCATTAAAAAAAAAAAATTGTAGTTTATTACGAAAACCTTTTTGAACTTCAAAAACTTGTTAAACAATTTAAATTTAAAAAAAGAATAAGTATCAAAGAGTTTTAAATTTCATTTTAAATTGTTTTTCTTATCTTTTCTTTACACAATTTGTGTGCCTAAAATATTTTAAGAGTTTTTTTTTTAAACATTTTAATTATAAATATGTCAAAATGTTTCATATAATGATTACAAAATATCTTAATAAGAGTTTTTATAGAATATTTTTGTAAGCTCTTTGACAATTCTAGTTCTTGATACATTTGAAAGATTGTCTTGCACTGAAAAAAAGAAATTTTTTATTTTATTTTCAAATTTTTATAATTTTTTAAAATAGCTTTTTTAGGAGGAAAGTAAAATGAGTGCTGAAGAGGATACAGAACTACGAGATCTTGTTGCTGAAACACTTGAACGAAATGGAGTTCTTAATAAAATTCGGGTAAGTTTGAGAATTTTTCTCATTTTTCCTGAATTTGTTGCAACTTCTAGTGTAAAGATTTTATTTCTATTACAAAGAGTTTACATAAAATATTAAAGATATATAATAAATAAGTAATTATTAATAAATATCCATAACAGCAATATTCTAGAAGCAATTTTAATTCCATATTAATAATATTCCTTTGCAGCAATTTCAATTTCAGAACAACAATATTCCATAACATGTTAAGGAACATATAAAGAGTTATAAAGAGTTAACAGATTTAATAGTTATTAGAAACTTTATATTAGCATGTTTTTATGTTAAGTGATATATGTTTTATAAGCTAAGTTTTTTAGTCACTTTTAAATAAGAATTTTATTGCTATATAATTGCATAATTGCTTTGTCTCTCATATTCCATGGAGGCATGACCTCTAATTGGAAATGAAACAATTATGTTGTCAGATTCATTTTTCTGTAAAATAGGTAATAAAATAATTTCAAAACAGTTGAGTTATTTTTTCCAGTATATTTCCAAGATGAATGGGGATTTCATATTTCCAAGATGAATGGTGACATTTTGGGTGTCTTCATTCATCTTGGAAATAAATAAGACAATAGAAAGTATTTTTTCTGCAGGTTTAACTGTTAAATTAGTTCCAAACCAATGTTGAACCTTTCCAAATAAACAATATTTGAAACATTTAGAAAATAGTAAACAGAGGGTCAAAAGGGCAACAAATTTATGCACAAGCGATTTTTATTCTGTTGCACTTCTAAACCCTACTGGTACGCTTGTTTTATTTAATTTAAAAATATGGATTTGTCAGTTATTAATTTAAACCTATATTATTTTTTGTCATTTTTTAAATGTTAATTTTTAAAAAAGTAATTAAAAAAAATTAATGTCTGAGAAGGGTAAAGTAATTCAAAATGGCAGATTTTTAACCAATAATTCCTTAATGTGATGTTTTATAGAGTGTAGGATGTTATTAACAAATATTTGGCAGTTTCCATCTAATTTGTAGTGATAAAATGAACAGTGAATCTTAAATTTTAAAACATATGTATAACTGGTAAATATGTACCGATAGTAAAGGTCGAGTGCTGATATATATATGTGTGTGTGTGTGTGTATATATATATATATATATATATATATATATATATATATATATATATATATATATATATATATATATATATATATATATGTATATATATATATATATAGGTACATGTTATATATGTATTTTACATCCTTAATATTATTAAAATACCCTTATAAAAATACAGTAAAACCTATTACTAGCCACAATTGGTCTTTGCTTTTGGTACATAGCTAATACCCAGGGAAAAAAATTAATATAATTTGGCTAATTTTTGCAATAAATTGACCCTATTTGATCAATATTACAATTTGGGAATATATAACCAAAAAATGATATTTTACTCTCTCCATATTTTTGGGCAACAAGGTTTAGTAATTCTTTGGGTTGATATCTTAATAATTTTTTTTATTTTTAGAGAGGTCAATAATATTTATGGTAGCATTTCAGTTTTGATCAACTAATTTAAATATGTAAAAAGTTATATCAAGGCATTTTGGATTTTGTTCAGTGATTTATATTGTGTGAGAGTTCAAAACAAATAAAAAGACCAATTTTGAACAAAATTTACTTTTGATATTTTAGTATCAATATCGTTGAAATTTCAAAAACTTTTATAAACAATTGTAAAAATTTTATAAAATAAGAAAAAATTTCCAATAATGTTTACTTATTAAAAATTTTTTACTAAGCTGATCTTGAACTTCACTTTGAAATAAACAAAAAAAAAACAAGTGATTCATATTAAATTGTTTATAGATAAAGTTTATGTAATTTTTCATCAGTTAAATAAAAAGCAATTGCTTTTGCAAGCTATATCAGATAGTTTGGAAATAAAGATACTCAAAATTAGCCACATTTTAGGGCAAAATTGGCAGTAGGGTGGGTCATACTTTTAAAATTTTGGATATGGTAGCGCGCAATATTTTTTTTATGTATTAGGATATTAGAAGAGACGTGAATAGTTTTTTTTCTAAAAAAGTTTAACTAGTGGGGGCGCAGTGCGTTTGAAAAATATAAGTTTCACTAAAAACTTATCAAAATGGCACTTTTCTGCCTTTTTTTTAAAAAGCTCATGGGAATGCAATCATCGAAAAACAATTAAACATAATATAGACATAAAAATAAAACATAACCTATGGTGCTACTTTACTTAAGGCCATACAAACACGGTAGTCATTACTGTCATTAAAGAGAAAAAATATATTTAACGTTAAATTTATTTACTGCGATCATAAATAATTACCCAAAGCAAAAGAAAACAACTAAAAATATTTATATCGCCTAAATTAATTTTGATAAATCTTTTTATTATTGGTTTCACGAGCATGATTTCTTGATGTGCTAATGTTGCTCTGATGAACCCATCTCTTCTATCTTTTCCTAATACCGATTGAGAAGCTCTTGTGACTTCTTGAACACATCTTTCAATAGCATGCCCATGAACAGGAAAACAAGGTACATACATTTGGGTATTATTGTATTTTAAAAGTTCATCCTTTGACAATAAACATGTAAGTAAAGGTTCATGTACGTCCAAACTCCAATTAATTAGATCTAAAAGTGAATCTGCATTTTCATTATGTATATGATATTTTCTACTTCTTTCATTAGTGTTTCCATTTTTTGAATCTCCTCTTAATTTTAAAATTATTTAAACTGCAAATTCTCTTTCTTTTTTTTCTAGAATACATAACAATACTTGAAGAACATTTTCACTACGAGCATTCCATGAAGATGATAAAACATAGGACATTACAATGTCTTCAACTTTAAGTCTTTGATGTCAAAGAAGTTTTAATTGCTTGAGTATATGGTTAAGGCCCTTCAGTCCACTTCCACTTTATTTTGATTTCAAACCAAAGTGGCGCATTAACTCCAACAATGAACTCCACCAGAAGTTGAAAATTATATGTTTCTTCAACTGAAAGTAAGATTTTCACCAAAGTAAACATATTCTATTTATAAAATTCAACCATGCGAATGTGAAAGAGCTTTTGATCATCTAAAAGCAATTTTACAACTTTAGAGTCAAGATCTATCATTGTATTAGGAAATTCAATTTTTATTATGCTATCTTTGACTTTGAATCTAGTAACCTTACCTATAAGTTTTCCAATGGAACCAGAAAAGTTATTTTTTGATGCAGTTTTTCCTCCAAGCTGAATCATAAGATGTCAGAAAAGTTGTTCATTTGTATGTAGATCACAAATTATCCATATTAGTTTTTTATCCAATTTATGTTCAAGGTAGTCAATAACACCTTTTTTCCAACCAGTGTTTTAATTTGTTGAGTTCGCACCAATGGCAACTAAATAGTCTCGAACATCATGATGCACAATCCATTCATAGAACTTATCAGCTATTTACTCAGCTGCAGTTTCTACTCTTTCTTCAGAATTGTTAGTGAAATAAAATTGGTATTTACCTCCAGGTTTAGAACAAACTGAATAATGTTCTTCTTTTTTTCCCAATGGATGTAATCTTCCATCTTTTTCTTCTTTTATATACTTAGTAGGGTGGGTTATATTTTTTTAATTTATTGTCACTACTGCAAAAAGTTGAGTCTAATATGAAAGTAAAAATGACACTAATATCAAAGTAAAAAATTGAAAGTAAAAAGAAAACAATGAGAATTCGAGCTTTCTTTAACATCTTAGGGGGCAGCTTTTGTTTAAACTTTTTAAATAGTGCTTTTTTATGTAGTTCGAATTCACCACTAAATCAAATGGAATATTTCAAATTTTATATAATTAACTATAACCATATTTGACATTGCCCTATTTCTAATTTAATTTTTCACTCACTTTATGACTCACTGTTCTATTGTTTAGAATTGGTGAATTATAGTTGTACGCATTAGATGTCACATACAGAAGTGTGTTATGCATTTTTTTATAGTTAATTTTAAGGGTTATTTTAATGACTATGGTAGTTAAAGAATTGTCATGGGATTAATTTGAATATATATATATATATATATATATATATATATATATATATATATATATATATATATATATATATATATATATATATATATATATATATATGTATATATATATATATAGTAAAAAACACTTTTATCTTCGACTTGAAGTTTCACCATTGCTGGATCATCAGGAAGAGTAGAACTCTTCCTGATGATCCAGCAATGGTGAAACTTCAAGTCGAAGATAAAAGTTAGATAAGCGTTTTTTACTAATTAATTATTACTCTGTTCTTTAAGAACATTGAGCACTCTATTTGTAAAATACACTAACATAATTTACATATATATATATATATATATATATATATATATATATATATATATATATATATATATATATATATATATATATATATATATATATATATATATATATACACACAGATATAAAGATTGTAATGAACATGATAGAATCAATAACTATCAGATAGTTGTTTTTTAATATATAAATGCGATAATCAGGGCCATCCCGAATGGGGGTGTAGGGGCATTAGAACATTGTGAGTGTTCTGAATGCATATTGCAATATTAATATTAAAATATGCATACTTTAAATATGTTTTGATTGTTAATGTTAAAGTTTAACACATTTTAGAATTGTTTGAATGTTTGTGTATTGATTTGTTGGCACTTTATATTTACATTCACAAGAGAACATGGGTTTATTAAATTTAGTAATTGTAAATGTGGATTACGAATTATTTTTTATTCTTATTCTTTTTAGATTGCATAATGAACTTGAAGAAAAAGTTTATCATAACCAGAAGTGACACAAAACACTCAGTATTTGGCCAACCCTGTAAATTTCCAGAAAGTCAATTGCTGACAAAAGCAGAAGTCTTTAAGCGTTATCTATACATCAGAGACGCTAAGACTTTCTTACAATCCATAGATTCTGAAGAACGATCAATCAGAGATGTAAATAAAATAGTAGCTGATGATCTGGTAAACATATGATTTAGGGCGGGGTTGCCAACAATATTATATAACAGCATTCTGAAAAGCTTGGATAAATTGGTTACTGATACAAAACGATTAAGAAAATATGTTGGTGAAAAGAGAAATTCATCTACGTTTCAGTGCCAACTTGGTTCGTTCAATAAAATATTTGATATTTGTTCTTGCAAATGTGTTAATTGTGGTATCTGGGACTGGTTAAACTGCCATTGTTTCACCAAAGTTCCTTTTAAGGAATGGGAATTTTGGCTCAATCAAAAGAGTAATTATAAAATGTATATTGGCCAGATTGACTAAGAAGAAACAGAACGACTCCAAAAGCAGAAAATTTGTAAAGAACAAGAAATTCAGTTTGGAAAAAAGAATGCAGAAACATGCTAAGCTTCATCATTGACAATAATTCTTTCCTGGTAGAGTGATAAAGAAGGAGTTGTTGTGATGATAATGAGGAATATGATGAAGCTACTAATTCAAAAAACAGCTCACATACTGGACATAATCCCAAATATCTCAATTTATTTCAGTACAAAGAACTCTGTCAAATAATGGAACAAACAAGAGTTAGCAACCAAGATGCATGCAAAATCATTAATGCTTGCTTAAAATATGTATCATTTAATTCACCACAAAATATATTAGATCCAGCAAAATTTAGAAGACAAAGAAACCTGTGGCGACAAAAAGATTTTAAAGAACATGCAGAATTACCCACAGGAATCATTGGAATCGGTTTTGATGGCTATATAGACAAAACCCTAAGGTTAGTGGAACAAGAAGATGTTAAAGTTGGCAGGGCCACTTCCATTAAAGAATATCATTACATTATCTGTTCATATCCCAACAGCGTCTACTTTGATCACATTTGTCCTCAAAGTGGTAAAGCAGTTGATGTTGCAAATAAAATTATTTCAGTTTTAAGTGACAGAAATTCTCTTGTGACTTTACAAAGTGTTGTTTGTGATGGAACCAATGTAAACACAGGCTGGAAAAATGGTATCATTCTTTTACTTAAAATTGAAATACTGGCAAACCTCTTCAATGGTGTATTTATTTGCTTAATTTGAATGAGCTACCTCTCAGCAATTTTCAGTGCATTTGATGGCAGTACATCTGGCCCTACTGTATTCAAAAGCATTCTTGGTGATCAACTATCTTTTGAAGTTCATTTTCTACCAATAGTTGACTTAGCCAGTGTAAATGGATCAGAAATATTTACATAAAGTATGCAATGCTGTTATCTGAGGATTCCAAATTTGAATGTAGAAGCAAAGAAGTATTTCACAAATACTCTTCCCGCAAATCTCAATCATGCCAGGTGGCTCATATTTGCCAATTGTCTACTTTAGTTATACATGTCGACTATAAAACCTACGATAAGTCTGATAAAAGTTATTGATTACATCATCAAAATTTACTGTTTCTGTTTGATTTGAACAAAAAAAATTGGAAATGCCTTGAAGGAGCACGGAATTTTTTCATAATTATGAAATGTATTTGTAGTCTTAATCATCCTGATACAATAGCAATCGCCCAGAAAGTATTGCAAAGAAACTGTTATTTCGCTCATCTTGAAAATGTTTTGTTGTCAGCCATCAAAGATGAAGACAAGAAAAAAGTGGTCGATGCAGCAAAGAAAATTATTGTATGTAGAATAGTAGATAATACTGATAGGGTACGCATTTTTTCTCTACTAAAGATTTCTCTCGATTTCCATGCTTCCTCATATTTAGAAATGATCGACTGGTCAAATGTTGATATCTCTCCTCCGATTTTATCTAAAGTGAACAATGAAGACCTCCTTATCAATGTTACAAATGGCACTCTTCAAGTACCTGATATTCCATGTTATTCTCAAAATGTTGAATGTCTGGTCAAAGAAATATCTACAGTATCCAAGATTGTCACAACCTATGAAAAAATGTCATGAAATGCTTGTTTCCACTTTAAACTTAAAACTTAAATATCAAAAATTCAACAATAAAAAGGACTTTATATAAGGATTTTGCATTTTCACATTCTTTTTTAGTATACAAATGTAGCTTTTATTCTTTACATGGTGCTTTTACTTATTTTCAGGTGATATGTATGCGAATAACAGTGGATCTCATACCCATAAAATATAAGCAAAATGCCCCTTTAAACTAAATTTAAAAAGGCTAATATTTTTTAAGTAGTCATATTACATGGTGTAGCAACTTTTCCCACTAGTAAAGATGCAAAAATCATAAAAATTAAAAATATGACCCGCTCTAGTACTTAGTTAAATTGTTTCCTCCATAAAAAAAAAATACATTGAATATTATTATTCATTGTCGGTTTTTCAGCTCTACCTCGGATTTCTTTCATTAACTTATTCTTACCTTGTTTTATTTTGTTACGATCAATGAAAATATCAGTATTTTTTTTTTTTAAATTTGCATCTCTTGCAGAAGCTAAAGCAGCAGATGCTATGGCTGCTCCAGCTCTGCTAGATACTCCATACCTAATAGCTGCTTAAGAAACCCTGGTAATATCTAAGTAATTTTTTTCAAACTAAAGTGATCTTTTTCTAAATTATTTGCATTTTCGTTGCTAATGTCAGAATTGTCTTTTGTTGTTTGAAATTCTACAGCTAAAGGAGAAAATAAATGCTCAAATTATGTTAATCAATTTTAATAAAACGGTTATATTATATTTTTTAATTCAAGTTTCAACATAAATTGAAAATATGTTTATGATATTTTAGCATTTAACTATACCCTCACTATTTGTTCCAGGTATTTTAGAGTCTGATTCTTTTCTATCCAAATATCTTGTTAACCAATATGTCTCTGATACATCAACTAATCCTATTTGTAAAGTACTTTTGTTGCCAATTGTATTTCTTTGAGCTTGTAAGAAAAGTAGTTCTTGCAAAGGTACCTTTACAACTTTTGAACATATGCAAGTCACATGGGCTTTAAAAAGATAACCATCACATCCACTTTCATTACAGCATAAGATTTGCACTTACATTTTGTCAAGTCAAATAATTTATCAAGTTTGTCCGTATACATATTTCTTTTTGATGTAGTTCTCAATTTTCCAATGTCTTTTGTAATGTTCCATTCAAGAACAATTTTTTTCGACTGCATATTTTTCTGAGACCAATGGGATTGTAGAATTTGCTGACATTCAAAAGACTTTTTATTTTAATAAATATTTGATTTATTAATTAAAAAATCTTATTTTAATAAATAAGATTCTTTTACTAATTTTTTCAGAGTTTTTAGTAAAATTGACATTTTTTAAATGCCCTGCGCATTTAAAAAATGTTTGTATGGTCTGCGCATTTAAAAAATGTTTGTATGGTCTGCGCATTTAAAAAATGTTTGTATGGTCTGCGCATTTAAAAAATGTTTGTATGGTCTGCGCATTTAAAAAATGTCAATTTTACTAAAAACTCTAAAATGCCCTACAAGACAAATTTTTAAAGAGAAAAAAAATTATTCATTTTTCTTCCAATATCCTATTACATAATTAAATTATTACTCGCTCTACTTTTCTTATGTTTACTGTGTGTTTGTATGGCCTTAGGGGTCGTCCATAAAGGACGTCATTCAGAACTTAAATACAAACCAGAAGTAGAAGCTTATTGGCTCTCTTCCGTGGAGATTTTGATTGAAGATAAGACGCCATAATACTTTAAAAATCTCTGTGCACAAGAGCCAACATTCTCCGACTTCTTGCCATTAGTTAAACTTGACATCCTTTATGGATGACCCCTTAAGTGAAGTAGTACTGTAGGCTATGTTTTATTTTATGTCTATATTATGTCTAATTGTTTTTTGATGGTTGCATTTCCATGAGTTTTTTAAAAAAAGTCAGAAAAGTGCCATTTTGATGAGCTTTTAGTAAAACTTTTTCAAGCACCCCAACTAGATAAACTTTTTAAGAAAAAAAACTATTCGCGTCTCTTCTAATATCCTAATACATAAAAAAAACATTGCGCGCGCTCCCATATCCAAAATTTTAAAAGTATGATCAACCCTAATGGGCAGTATGCAGCTTGCGATCTATTTTGGGTGTTTGGTAGGCTTACTTACCACAATTTAACAAATTTAACACAGAAATTCAACAACAGAAATAAACAGCACCATTTCAAACAATAACAATTAAAAAAAAAAAATAATAATAAACAAAAATCTCAACAAAAAAAAAAAAAAATCCTGTGACTGACTATTATTGCCATATGGTGTAAATCTTATCGCTCACACTAGAGTCACAGATACATAAAAAATTTCATCGCTCACACTAGAGTCACAGACACATAAAAAATCTTATCACACACACCAGAGTCACAGCCACATAGAAAATCTTATCACTCATCCTAGAGTCACAGATACATAAAAAATCTTATTGCTCACACTAGAGCCACAGGCCATAAAATATCTTATCGCTCACACTAGAGTCACAGACAAGAATCTTATCGCTCAAACTAGAGTTCAAACAAGAAGTTTATACTAAGACAAGTGTCTTAGTATGAACTTCTTGTTTGAACGTTGACAAGTTAAAAGTGACAAAAAAAGACAAATTAAAAGTGAGCAAGGGATACTATCATGTCCAGGAAAAAAAAAGAAACCCTATTTTGCGAATGTTCTCAATTATTATTTAATCATAAAAAAAGTTGTTTAGAGCAAGAACTAGAAGAAGATGTAGCATTAAAGCAATGATAGAAGTTATGAGTGCTGGATGCTCAGTTCCAAATTTATGTCTAATTTATACGCTCACACAATATAGGTTGTATGTACAGCATATCTGATTTGAATTTAAAGAATTTAAACTGTTAATTACAAATAAAATAAAATTAATAAAGGTTAAAAATCATTTTAATGTAAATTATTTATATATTTTTTGTAATTTAGTATTTGTTTTTCTTTTCTTTTTTTCAAATTCAAAGGTGGTGGAGGGGGAGAAGAATATGCTCATGTGCTCAAATATGTCCAAAACTAGTCATTAAATAACACTATATCAAAACTTTATTCAAAATGAAAAAGAAAATCTATTGAAATTCCAAATTTTATGAATACTTTCCAAACCATTATAAATGTATTATATCAAAGTTGCTTTGTTGTGCCTTTTTCAATAAAACAGTTATTATTCAACTGTTTTTAAAACAGTTAAATAATAACTGTTATTTGTATTATAAAAATATTAAATTATAAAAATATTTGTCAGTTAAATGCTGAATCAGCTTTGTTTTAACTGACAGAATCACAAAAACTGTTGTATAATTTGAGCTAATATTTTTGCAGTTATCATTCATTTAATATAGGCTGTAAATGGTTTAAAATAAAATGATGTAAATCATGTAAAAGTAATATGGAATAAAAAAATGAAATAAAAGCAGTTTTGGAATATAATGGTGATAAAAATTTATTTGTTACTCATTTCTACGAAACTCAAAACTGCTCAAATGCTAGTTTAATACAATCTAATATAGAATATAAAAAAGCTCAAACAGAATTTATAATGTATGGAAACATTTAAAAATAATTTAAAACATTAAAAGAACCTGTAAAAGCCAAAAAAAGCAAAAAATAAAAGAGTCATAATTTAGATAATTAAGATTTTTTTATTTTCTTTGTAACAACAAAAAAGACAGCAAAAAAAATTTTTGCAACTCTCTTTCTTCTTGCCAAAGGAACCAAAAAAAAGGAACCTTAGGTTAAGTTAACCTTAGGCACAAAATGCTACAAGTGTTTTACTTTGTGACTAAGAGTTCTACAAATAGAAGATTTTCAAATTTTTTTTTAAAGAAATAGTTTTTTTTCTTCCCAAAATGCTAAACAACATGACAACAACACGACAACAACATGACAACAACATGACAACAACATGACAACAACATGACAAGTTTTTGTTGAAAGCATAAAAAGAGTAAAAATAAATAAATTGTGAAATAGAAAAAATAAAAAAATTAAAAACATTTAGTAATGAAAAGCAGATTAAAATCAATCTGGTGTCAGTCAACTGGTGGACCTCTTGTATTACTTCATCTATTAAAATGTTTTTGCAAATAATATTGAATAAAAATAATAATATTGAATACTGTGTCTGCAGGACAGACACAGTATTCAATAAAACATTTTCAGTGAAATAAGAAAGTATATTGCTTATTTAGGGTTTAACTAAGTAGAGGCTGATGTCTACAGAAGGATCACATTTACAGGTTTACAGATAAAAGTTGAAAAAGATTTATGTTGAATTATTAAGTGTACAAAAATGTTTAAAATAATGCGTTAGAAAAATAATTTTGTTTAAAAATTAATTTTTATTAAAAATATAAAAAACATAAAATTATAAAAAAAGTTTTAATTGATATTAAATTAATTTTGATACATATTAAACTTCATTACTTATTTAACTGTGATGTCTGTTACAAAAATTCATATATTTTTTCTGTACCCTGTTTTTTTAAAAACTATCATTTCAAAACCAATTTGCTCAACTTAATTCTAATAATAAGGTTCATGAGTTTAGGGTTTAGGAAAAGTTGCCAATAAGATGAAAAAATAGGTTAAAAAAATGAGTGCCTCCTCGACAGTTGACTTCTGCTTGACTCCCCATCCCTCTTGCTTGACTCCCCTCCTCTCAGTCTTGTGGAGGTGAATTTTATTTAAAAAAAGAAAACGTTTAAAAAAGAATTAAATATGAAATAGTATACATTACAGTCTTGAAAACTTTAGCATTAACATTAGATTTGAAGCTGTTATTGTAGGTTATTGTTTATTACATAAGCTGTTATTGTAGGTTATTATTTATTACATAAGCTGTTATTGTAGGTTATTGTTTATTACATAAGCTGTTATTGTAGGTTATTATTTATTACATAAGTTTATATAATTTTTTTTTAATGTATAGTATTCACACAATTTTTTTTTTTTTTTGTTATTTCACCTCCCCAAGGCCCAGAAGGCCACTACAGATGAGGAGGCTACTTAATTGTGGTTATAACCCTCTCTCAACTCTATAACTAGGAAACGCGAACCTTGACGAACAAGGCCGCTGCGCGGAGAAACAAGTTGAGCGCGGTACTACCAGGGACGTGGTGGGGATCGAACTCGGAACCTCTCGCTTATGAAGCGAGCGCACTACCACTACACCACTACCGCAAAATTAAGTTGTATGTAATTGATTTTGTATAATTTTTTATTAAAAATATCTTTTAAAACATTATTAAGCTACTTCATGTTATTCTGCATAAAACTTGAAATAATATACAAGTTATGTATTATTTTTGTACTTTTTTAAAAGGCTGAATTGCGAGCAAATGTGTTCATTGCACTTGAAGAACAAAATTCTAACTTGCAGGTAAATTAAGTTGTATTTAAATAAATTATCCGATATTATTAACTACATCTATATACAGTTTATACAATTGGTTTATGAAACTTCAAAGGGAACTCCATTTGTCGAGACAAGTAGTGTTCATGTTAAAGAAAATGTTTAAAAAAAATGTCTAAGCTATTTTTTTTTTTTGATTAAAACTAAATAATAAAGGCATACCAATAAAACTAAAATTGTTGTTTTAGTCGAAGCTTGCCTTCATTTTTTCTTGGTTCTCGGAGTCTTTATAATATATGATGCAATCTGCAGACTGTATAATTCATTTCATACGTGTTTAATTCAAAATAATTTCAGTATATGACGTTATTGTGAATTTTTTTTTTAAGTTATTGTAGTAATTTTTTTGTCACAATTAGCAAATCATGTTTGTATAATCATATTGTATAATTATAATAAATCATATTGTATTTTTTATTAAATCCAAAAAAAATTTTGTGATACAATTAAAAATAAAATATTTGGTTTTGAGATTTCAGTAGCGCAACTTATTTTTAACAATTGTAAGTATAATCTTTATTTAGATTTTTATATTCAAAAGTTAGCGTACTTTCACATTTTAATGAATATATTATATCAAATTTATTTTGTAAAGTTTGTTTTGTTTATTTTATCAACTTTTCAGAGTTTTCAGAGTGATAAGGTTTTGTTTTACTTTTTTTTTGCATGGGTATATGTACACTCAACTGCAACTACTTAAGTAAACTAAAATTTACAACAATATTTTGTAATGTAACTGTTAATAAAGAACAATATTAGTTTAAATAAATAAATAAACTTTGAATAAAACATTTAAAATTATATTAAAATAGTGTCCCAATGGCAGATTCGAACCTCCTACTTAGACAACCGTGCCTCATAATTAGAGCATTATAATATCCACTGCACTACACTAATATGTCTAATAGGAAAAAGTAATGTATTCAATCATGTTTACATTCATACGATCAACAAATAATTTTTATTTTTATTTTTTGCCTTTAATTTGCTTATTTGATGTTTTTAAAAGAACATCAAATAAGCAAATGAATAAATTTATATATATTTTTAAAATCTTTTTCTTTATCTTTTAAAAAATATCTTTTATAAAAGATATATTAATTTAAAAATAAATCCTGACGATTGATGAACCAAATATATTGTTTTTAGTATTACAAATATTTTTTGGAATTTAGTGAAAAATTATACAAATGATTGTAGTAAAATTAAAAAACTTCGATATCTAAAAAAAAAAATCCACAATGATGTCATTAACTGAAACTGTTATGAATGTTGTTAAATTGTTAAGTTTTGTTGTTAACTGTTTTTGTGACTTGAATGCTCATCACACTAAATGGCTTGGTTCTAGAGTCAGTGACACTGCAGACGTTAAAGCCCACAACTTTTGCCTTTCTCAATCTCTAACACAAATAATCAACTTTCCAACTCACTTTCCAGACAATCTGAATCAATTACCTTCTCTACTTAACTTATGTCTTGTTTCAGATCTTAGTCACTGAGAAGTTTCTCCACATTCACCCTTAGGTGCTTCTGATCACGGTTTTATTTTTCTAAGACTATTATCTCATTCTTTTTCATCATCAGGATCCTCTTATCATTATACATCTTACAACGACCTTAAAGCTGACTGGGGCTCATTTTGTGATTTTCTTCATGATGATCCTTTAGTAAAAAATTTTCGTCTTCCTGCTGACAAATGTGCTTCTAACGTAACTTCTTGGATTCAGGCAGGTACAGAATCCTTTATTCACTCTTGACCATTCCAAGTCAAGCCTCACTCTTCTCCATGGTTTCTTCTCATTGTGCTGCTGCAATTTCTAATTGTAACCATTATTTTCATATCTATCAGCAAAACAATTCTCCAGAAAACAGGTGTCTGTTTACTACTGCTAAAAACCATTGTAAAAAGGTTTTGTCTAATGCCAAAGACCTATTCTCTGGTCATGAAATCTCAAATTTCATCTCAAAAATTAGGCTCTCGACTTCTTGAGTATCTTCAATAGTATCTATAACAAGGGTAAATCTGTTATTCCACCTCTCTTGTATGGTTCAGATTTTGTCACCTCACTTAAAGACAAAGTTGAGTTGATTGCTAAGAATTTCTCATCAATATCATCTCTTGATTCCACTAGCTGCGTTCTACCTGATATAGTCGTCAAACAGGTTGATCCATTGCTTGACATTTGTATCACTCCAGCTTCTGTATCTAAAGTGATTTCTTGCTAAGACTCTTCTACAGCTTGTGGTCTGGACAACACACCTGTTATAGTCTTACATAAGTGTTCTCTGGAGCTGTTGTCTATACTTTCTTAACTATTTAACAAGTGCTTATCAGAGTATTGTTTTCCACCCTGCTGGAAAGTGGCATCCCTATTTTCACAAAATCTGGAGAATGATCTGACTCATCTAACTATTGTCCCAATAGTTTTCTTACTATCATGAGCAAGGTTTTCGAGTCTTTAATTAACAAACACTTAATCTCTCATCTTGGAATTAATAACTTTCTGATCATCAATATGAATTTCGATCTTCTTGTTATACTGCTGGTATGTTAATGGTAATAACTGATAGGTTTTATTGTGCATTAGATAGATGTGGTGAGGCTAAGGCTATCACTCTCAAAATTTCTAAAGTTTTTGATAAAGTTTAACATGCTGGTTTTTTCCATAAACTCTCTTCTTTTAGCGTATCAAGTAACATCTTTAAGATTATTGTATCCTTCCATACCAATTGTAGTATAAAAGTTGTTATTGATGGACAGCACTCTTCTATACTCTTTTTAATTTACATTAATGATCTCCCAAAAATTTTTACATCTAAGGGGGCATTGTTCGCTGATGATACTACCATTTATTCTTGTCTTGATAAGAAACCAACATTCTCTGATTGCTTGGAGAAGGCATTTGAGTTTGAAAATGATCTCTTTTCTGCTACAGCATGGGGTTCTCAGTGGCTGGTGATTTTTAACTCAGATAAAACTCAATTTTTTCAGCTTATTGTTATCACAATAATCTAGATCTTCCTATATTTATGAACGGTAATGTACTCAATGAGTCATTTACCCTTCATCTTCTAGGATTAACTCTTACTCCAATCTTTCTTGGAGACCATATATTAAATCCATTGCAAAATTAGCATCTGCTAAGGTTGCATCTCTTTATCGAGCTTGACATTTTCTTACTCCGGATTCTATTCTTTATCTGTATAAATCTCAAATCCGGTTTGGTATGGAATACTGTTGTCATATCTGGGGTGGATCTTCCAATGACGCCCTTTCTCTTTTAGACAAGGTGCAAAAATGTGTTGTAAACATAGTTGGACCTGTTCTTGCAGCCAAGCAAGCATTTTCACATCATCTTAATGTTGCTTCTCTTTCTTTTTTCTATAAGTACTATAATGGGCACTGCTCTAAAAAGCTAGTATCTCTTATACCATCTACTAAAATTCATTTTGGTGTTACTTGTCATTCAATCAAGTCCCATCTTTTTACTGTGACTGTTCCCAAGTGCTCCAAAAATTCTTATTCATCTAGTTTTTTTTCCTCGCACATCAGTCCTTTCGAATTCCTTCATCTTGTTTTCCTGATTCATATAATTTACAATCTTTTAAGTTGTCTGGTAATCGTTATCTTGCTCTATAAATTTCATCTTTTCTCTTTCAGTCACTTCTAACTCTAAAAGTAGTCGCTTTCAGCCTTTTTGGAAGTAAAGATGCTGGAAAAAAAAGAATAATGCTCTGATAATTTTTCAACTTTTATAAAATATTGTAGGACTTGTGGCCATGGACTCTTAGAGTATTAGTTTGACTTTTTGAAGGACAATTTAAATATTCAAAGGTTATTTGTTTTTAGAAACACAAATTGTTAAAGGAACGATAGAACAAAATATTTTTGTTAAGTAACTTAAACTTTGGTTAGTTTTTGCTACATGTTTTAAGTTATTAAAATTAAGTATTTAATAGTTTTATTAAAATCATGCAGCAAGTAATGGAGTTTATTATTGTTTAAATATTTATTTACTTGACATTTTTTTATGAAACATTTTTATTTTATATGTATTTTTTCATTAATTTACATATACAATTTTTTAAATTTTGATAAGCAGCACAATGTCATGGATATGAATTGGTATAATAAATTGTATAAACTATATACAAAAATTTTACATACATCCCTATGGGTTGCACCATACACCACAATTTTCGCAAAAAATTAAAAATTTTTAATTTAAATCTCTTAATTTTATTTAATTTATGTAATACTAATTTTTAAGTTTTTCGTTATATTTTTTCTAAGTTTTAGTTACAATTTTTCCTTTGATAACTTTAATATAGGGTTTTACATTCTATATTATATCTTGCTTTGATTTTATCTTGCTAAAATAATCTGACAACAAAGGAATAATAAATAAAGGAATAAAAGAAAAATAAAGCAGCTGAACCTTGCTATAATAAAGTTTATGTTAATTTATAACAATTTGTACAAGTTGCATTAAATTTTAATAATATTTTATTTAATTCTTTTTAGCGTCTATATTTGTTATATATTTTTTAGTATAAATGTATATATTTTATTTCTTTGTAATTAAAAATAGTATATAATTAATAAAAAGTAACAAAAGCATTATATATGGCAGCATTTCATACTCACAGTAATTTTAACAGCTTTACATTTAGACAAGGTTCTAAATTTTCAACAGCAATGATACCTACAAAAAGAGATATAAAAGATTCCTTTTATGTACACAGAAATAAAGATTTTCCAACAATCAAAGCAGAAGGTCTTTTCTCAAAAGTATATAAAGTGCTAATGAAAGAATGGGATGGACTTGTTAGGCAAAAGCAACACAAAAATCAACTTGGACCACTTATCAAACTTACATCTACTTTAAAAAAAACTAAAACATGAAGAAAAAAATTTATAACAAGGCAACAGTAGTTAAATACACATGAAAATCTTGAGAAAGAGATGGATTGCATTACTGATGATAATTTGTATGAATATGAGGAAGAAAATTAAATGAATCTAATGATGAAAATGATAAACTTTATAAATCTAATGATAAAAATGATAAACTTTATGAATTTGATAAATTCTTAAACAAATGTTAAATCAAAATAGGATTTTTTTCAATGAACTGGCTATCATGGCAGATCTTTATTGTTTCAGTTGCAGAGCAACTTCTCCTATTGTTAATGCTGCTCTATAAGACATGGGAATACTAAATGAATCAAATGAACGAGAACAAGAGAATGATTTCGTGTCGGACAAAAAAATGTAATGGAGAGAAAATGTGAAAATTTGAAATTACAATGTATTGGTTTTGATGGAAGGCAATACAATAACAACTTCAGGGACAGTTAAAGAAGAACATATTACAATAGTTGGATAATTAACAAGCAGCTATATAGATCATCTAACACCTAATAATGGCATATCTGGTTGCATTACTAATGAAATTCTCCATTTAATATTTGAAACTGGCAGTAATGGTTCTTTAAATGCAATCTTACATGATGCAACTGTAGTAAACACTGGTAAGTTTGGAGGAGTGATAAAACTAATAGAAACAAAACTTGATAAACCAATCCACTGGCTCATTTATCAACTCCATTTAAATGAACTTCCATTTAAACATGTGTTTGAGTTGATTGATAGAAAAACTTGTTGCCTGGCATCATTTAAAGGAGATATTAGTAAAAAATAAAAGATGCTTTTCATTTACTTGCTGATAACATCCTCAGTACATTAAGCTCAGATCAAAAATATTTTTATTGTATCTGTTTATCTGTTCAATCAAGAGAGGTTTTAAATAAAGTATCTAAAAAACAGCAAACCGTTTTCTATGTTTATATATTTCTACAGTAATGCTGACAATGAGGAACTTGACTTAGTTACAATTATTATGCAATGCTATTTAATATGGATCCATCCACCAGATTTAATATAATGATATGATTTAATACATCTATTGACAAATAATATGATTTAATATGGATCCATCCACCAGGATGGATCCATATTAAATCATATTATTTGGCAATAGATGGCGCTCAAAGTTTATGGTATCTGGCTCAATTAATAAGAAATGCAGTTATTGATGTAAATTGCAAGGAGGTAATGGAGCAAGTTTAAAAAAAAACTCATATTTTGCCAGTACTGAGAATATATTATTGGGAATGGTAAATGATGAAAGAAAAGAAGTTAGAACTGCAGCCATACAAAGGATACCCAAAACTAAAAATACTAATGAACACAATAGACATTTTAAACTTCCTGCAACACTAAATCTTTGAGCTAAAGTTTACAGTGAATTGGTAAATTGTGGCATTGAGAAGATAATTCACCACCTTAGGGATCGTCCATAAATTACGCAATGCAAAATATATTTTAAAAACAAAAGTAGAAGATATTAAGCTTGTTTACATAGCGATTTTCATTAAACTTAATGAGTTTTTTTAATTTTATTTAAGTTAAGACTCTGCAAGTGAAAACTTTTGATCTTTTTTGTTTTGTTTATTGTGAAAGTTTGCGTTACATAATTTATGGACAATCCCTTAGCTGAATATCTTTTCAAATCAAAATATTTTAAAAGCCAAAAAAACTGAAGTGTCCACATTAATGTCTAAAATGTTAGCATTTCAATTCCAAACTTTTGTAATCATTTTCAAAAATCTTTTTAGTGTGGTCTATTGTTTGTTTTCTTTTGTATCAATGGTGCAAAGATTGACAACAGCATCCTTATCATCTATTAAGTACTGTGCATTAATACCTAGGTTGATTTTTAAATAGATCAAGATTTTTGATATTACATTTTTAATTTCTTTGCAATACTTTATGACAGTTTTGGAAATTTGTGTTCCCATTATCTCTATCAAGTATAAATCGGAACTGAGAAGCTACTTTTCTGCTTTTGTATGTCTTCCCGATTATGTCTGAAAAAAACATTTCAGAATTAATAATTTCTAACATTTTGATATAACACTTTTTTTCAAGTTTTATTTTTGACAAAGAAATTGAAAAAAACAAACATTAAAAATGGTTTATTTAGCCGATTTCAAAATTTGTACTTTGTCTATTTATATTATCTTGCTGAGGTGGAAAACACACTATAACTACTTTGAAGAACTTGGATTGCCTGTAAATTACTTTTTTTTTGTTTTTTTTCTTTTTTTTCTCTCAAGTTATTTGTCTTTCTATAATTTCCATCAAGATCATCATGCTTTCTCAATTTTTTAAATATTTATCCCCCTAAAGCTGAGAAGGTCTGTATAGTTGTCGAGTTACTCATTTTATTTTCAGTTAACAGTTATAGCTGATTAATAGATCGTTTAGCATATTATTAAAAAATCATAAAACATTTTTTTTTTATGGTTTATAAATTTATAAAATTTATAATAATTTCAATATAAATAAAATTTATAATAATTTCGTAAATTAATAATGAATTAACTTCAACTTTTAAACTTGCATAAAAATATATTTTTAAATAAATTTTATTTTCATAATTAGTCATAATTAACTATAACAACTTACCATTTATTGTTACTTTTATTTGTCCAAAAACAAAGGTTAGCGCTTTTAATTATTTCTCAATATCTTGTTATTGAATAAAATGGTCTCAAAAGTATCAAAATTAAGCTTAATTATATAGTCTTTGCAAAAGAATAAATTTTTTCCATAATTAAGGAGATATAAAATATGATATTCGTATTAAATTATTTTGTTCATGTTTTACTTTATTTTTGTACGTTATTTTATTTTTATAATTGATACCATCTAAAGTTGTAAAATTTGATTATTGGAATTTTAAATCATTGTGTGTGATCATGTTATACGAATAATTTAACTTTTTGCTCTTTTTTTATTTTTTATTTTTTTGCTCTTTATCCAGTTTTAAAACAGTTAATTTTTTATGATTTTTACTTGTCTGTCTGAATTTTTCAATCTTTCTAAAATTGTGGTTTTTAGAAATTTATATGCTTTCAGTAACTACCATTGATGTTTTTAATATAGTTTTTCAATATTTTTTTATCGACTTTTTCCATTTAAAATAGAAGATTAATTTTAGTTTGTAGGAAAAATTAAAAAAAAAAAACTTATGACATCTTTTTGAACTTTTTTAACAAGAAATGTTGCTATTAATGCTTTTTTAGAAAAACTTTATTTTATTCAAAAGAAACTTAAAATAAAACAAAGATGAAATAAGAAAGATGAAATAAGAAAGATGACATAAAAATAGTTTGTTTGGTGGAGAAATTAATTGTTTCAACATTCACCAATTTTCAACTGATGCACACATAGTAAAAGATCATATTTTCTTTGTTAAAAGAAAATATGATCTTTTACTATGTGTGCATCAGTTGAATTATTAACTGATGCACACATAGTAAAAGATCATCAGTTGAATTATTAACTGATGCACTATGTGTGCATCAGCTGTATTATTGAATTCCGTGTTTGTTCAGCAGCAGAAAATTATTAACAAATAGTGTCAATAATACACTTTTTATTGAATGTCCAAATAAAAAAGTCAACATGCAATGAAAACATCCTTTCACATCAGACATAACCAAAAAGCATTAGTATTAGTTTTGTGTGCAAAAATCAATAGTTTAGTTGTAGGCAAAACTATGCATTGACAATAAGTAACTTATTATGTAAAAAAGAAACAAGTTTGTTTCGTGCTGTAAGAGAACTATATTGACATTACTCATTACCGAAGACAAAAAATGGAGCAAAGAGCAATTAAATTTTTCAGTAGAATAATGGAAAACGATTATCTTTAGTAATGAGTCCAATTTTGAAGTTGTTAACAAAAATTTGTTTGTGGCAAAAATATGGAGAACCAATTGATGCAACACATAAAAAATTGTTTTCAAAAAGGGGTGGTCTTGTTGGCATATGAAGACAGATATTGGTTGTCATAAAATCTATGAAGAATGATTGAAACAGTATTGGTATCTTATATATTTTCAAAAAGGCACTTATCTAGTTATGATTTGTTTAAGGCTTAGTTATGATTTGTTTAAGGCTTATGATTACTCGACTTAATCCTAATGGAAAATTTATGGTGGTGAATTATTTACTAACCGAATAGCAAATACCTAGTCACAAAAGGTTCAAAAAGGTTGCAAGAAAAATATAGTTTGAAATTCCAATCATCATGGTTTAAATTTAAAATTATCTAGGTATCCTAGGTATGGATAAAAATCCTTTTATTCCAAAAGTGATAGTGCACTTGCAATCTGTCTACTAATACATTGAGTTTATACTAATAATAGATAGTTTAAATTAATAATTGATTGTTTTAATTTATTAAATTTTTTTTTTAAGTTTTATTTCAATTTCAATCCGTTACATTTAGAAGAAAACTGTATCAAACAAAGAATTAAAAGCTTTTTTAGAAACAAATGAAGGTATCTAAATATTTTTTGTTGTTTTCCTGAAAAAAAATTGTTTGTATGGTTAAACTTTTACTTTTTATAAATATATACTAACTTACTAACCCTCTGGTTCGATTTTGTCTGACTAGGAAGTTGGGTTAATATTTGACCCAAAACTTCACCATTTTTTATACTTAAAAGATGATAAATTTTCTTCCTACTTTCATATCACCAAGTTTAAGTTATTGTACTTTACATCTCTATCATTATTTACCTTCACCTGGTATATTTTCAAATTATCAGTTGTCAAGTTAGTATTTTAAGCTGTATTTATATCATCAGCCATCTATAATTATATCATACTGTTTTTTATAAACATATTAATCTGATATGTTTAGCAAAAACAGTCCTGATAAATAAAACCAAGATACCTTAGAAATAATCTTTAGGTTTCTTTAAAACTTTAGTAACTGAATAAAAAAACTTCATTTCATTATTGAAGTTAAGGTTGGTACACAAACATGAAAACATAAATAAAATAACAAGAAGTGCTACAAAGATTATGAGGAATTTATAATAACTAGTAATACTAATGAACTCGATTTCCAAGGTTTGAGTTTGTTATGCATTGCATAATCAGTTATGAGTTTTTCTACTCAAATAAAAGGTTTCACACCATTTGAACATCTGCTCAACCTAGTTGATAACAACAATAAGAGTTATATTACTTTATCATAGTTAATTTGTAATTTTGCTTTGTGAGCTTTTATATTGCAAATTAGCTTTATTATTATCTCCTATTGCCAATCAATTAAAATTTTCTATTTTTTCAATATGTTGAGGCTAAAATATATTTATATTTTTGGAAAAGTTTTTGTTCCTGAAAAATTAAATAATAATGTAAAATATTATTTTGTTATTATTCTATTATCTTTTTTTAATAATATTTTTATTGTTATATTATTAGGCCTTGTCACAAGGTTATGCGGCATAGCAAAAAGACCATGACACATATAAATGTAACTTTACTCAGCTTTGATATTTATTAGGGATGTCACAAATAGTGATTTTGCCAAATACCAAATATTCGGCTGCTGAATATTTGGCAATACTTAATTATTTTGAAAATGACAGCCTGTTTTATTAAAGTGCATATCTTAACTACGCTGTGTTTTAGTTTTATTTGTGACTAGGCACAATAATGAAGCAAATAATGTCACAGTGTGCATTATTTGTTGACCATTGCATCAAATTGTTTTAACTATAGTTATGTATAAAAATATCATACTTTTTAACCATTCAAAAAGATTACAAAAATGACCAGCTTAGGTATATTTTCATTTCTGAGGTAATTTCAGAGGTTACTATAGATAGATATAGCACAATGAGCTCCAAACTAATTAAAAATAATATTTTCACTACAACCTGAATCTAGAGCATGGTTTAAGTTTGATGAGAATGTCAATTATACAGCTACCATTTTTTTAAAGCCCATTGCAAAACTAATTTCAAGGGATTAGTTAAAACAAAACAAGCATAAAAAAATTTAATGCTATAAGAAAGACTGTGATGTGTGATGCATATCACAATCTTTCTCAATGAAAGATTAAGTCAGCAAAGGTAAATCCCTCTCAGTGAAAAGCTGCTTGACAGGGATGAGCAATAACCGGTGTCTAGTAGCACTGGTAATGATTTATCTCCACTTCGTAAGAAAAATAAATATACAAGGAAACAATCAAATCATTTTCCAAAAAAAAATGTACACATATGGAAGATGTGGGAAAAAAAAGTCCAATTACTATCAAACTTAGTTTTAACATGAAACTGTTTACTTAAATTGGACAGCAACCTTTTACAAGTGGCGGTCAGCGAATGCAAAACATTATCCTAACAGAATTCTCTAAAGTTTTCCTATTATTTGTCGGTGAGAGTGTAGATAGTGAATAGCTATTTTTGACAGTATGAATAATTAATGAGAAAAAGCGCATTTATTTGCTATTATTAAACATTTTTATCATAACATACCACCTAAAGAGTTTAAGTATCAAATATGTTAATTCAGTCTTTCACAGGAAGATGTGCGATTGCATGTCTGTATATGACCACGCAAAGAATAATATGTTTTGATGATTTGACCACGGCTTTTGACATATTTTCAAAATTTAAAAATGTGCTACAAAAATTTACCTCAACTTACCTAAAAAAAAAACTTCGAAAAATAAAAATAAATCTTAACAAAAGAGAAAGAAAAAAAAATACTTAACTAAAGCAAAAACACAAAATATATTTATATATAATCCAACTAAAACAAAACTCATTAAACTAAAATACTTAGTCTATTTAATTTAGGCATTAAAAAACCATTTCAATCTTTGTTTTAACATTTATACTTTGTTTTTTTCTATTTAATATGTTTCAAACGATAAAAATTTCTTATAAAAAATACATTATTGTATAAACAAAAAAAACATCAGTTTATTAATACTTATTTTAAAAATTCATTAGTATTTCGTTACTTCATTGAAAAACATTTTGATAATATAAAAATATTTAAGGTCACACTTATTTAATTGTAACGGCTTTTTAAAACATTTGCCTTTTTTCAACAAAATTTTGTTTATCTTTTTAAATGTATAAACTTTAATTATTCTTATATTAAAATTCGCTAAAGAGACTTTCGTTGTCGTAGAATGTCATAGTTTATAAAAGCAAAATAATTTTTCATTTTTTAATAACGTTTATTATAGAAATGCACACTTGAACAATTTATATATTATAAATTAAAAAGATATATAGAACTTTCAATTATATTTAAAAAAACAACCATTATCATCAAATTGTTACTTTATTTAAAAGCATTTTGCTAATATAAAGACATTTGTTAAAAAGTTTTGATGTAATAAATTTTCACTTTTTTAGAATATTTTTCATTTAGCGCATTTTTAAAATGTTTTTTGAAATAGCCGCGGTCGAATCGCCATAACAAAATGTAATTTGCCTGGTCATATAAAGACGTGCAGTCGCACGTCTTCCTGTGAAAGACTGCAATCGTTTGTTAAAATAAAAAAAATAGTTTTATTTAATCCTTTTTTTTTTGTTGCAACCTGGTATTTGGTATTTGGCCGAATAGTTTGCAATATTTGGCTGAATACCAAATAGTAAATAAGTAGCCAATACTGAATAGACACTGAATATATGTGACATCATTATATTGCACCCGAATTTTAAATTACATTGCAAATAAATTTACTTTTAAACCACTTTAAAAATCATTCAAACAATATAATTATAACCCAAATTACAAACGAAAATTAATTTTAGTATTTAAAAAGCTTTATTTCTTTAATATTTATTTGTTAAAATAACTATATATGCATATATAGCACATATATATTCATATCGCATATATGTACTATCTTTGGTTTGCATTTTTTTTTTACTTAAGGGTAGAGATTTTACTAGGGGAGAGTTGTTAATAAGTGAATTTCTTAACTTTTAATTACTAAATCTCTTTAATATTTTATTTATTAAAGCTTTATGTATAACATAGCTATCTTTTGCTTTTTTAACTTGAGGGGGGATATGAGGGGGATTGAGGGGGGAAGTTGTTAAAAAATGAGTTTCTTAACTTTTAGCTATTAAAATTAGTTTATTGACCGAGCCAATTATTTTATAAACTTATTTTATAGCAATAAACTTATTTTATAGCAATAAACTTATTTTATAGCATGTTTATAGATTTTATTAATAAATAATAAGATAATCATGAACTTAATAAATATAAATTGTGTCATAAAAACTTTTTGTGATATAAACAACTTATAAGAGTTTTTACTATGTTAAATTAGTAATAAATTTAAATATTTATAAAACAGTAATAAATTTAAATATTTATATAACATCATGATTTTATAACAATAAGTTTTTCATTTCATTAATTGTTATGAATACAAAATAAATAAAAATAAGACTTTCTACAAACATATCATCTTCAGTGTCAAGGACTTAGGTAATAATACATGTTTGTATTGTTATTTGTTTTTGAATTTTTGACATTTTAACCTTCTTTGAGTCACTGGAAATTTTCTGCGTTTTTCATGTATTTTTAAAATAATACCATCGTAGTCTTCTTTTGATCAAACTTTTTCAAGAAAATCAAAACTCTTGTTTTTGAAAATAACTACAAGATAATCAGTGAGAAACTAAGCAATCAAATAGTATATAGTTGCTCCTTGTTTATCTGCTAAAATATTTGTTACAGTGCTAAATGTTCTCTCTAATTCTGAGTTTGATCTTGATATGCATATAATTAAAGAAACTATTAATCATAGATTTAAAAACTCATTCATTTTATGATTAAAAATCACTTTCCACAGATTTTGTACCGGATGTAAATCAAACTCTCAGTCATAACTAAGACTCAGTTTTTTTTACTCTCATATGGCAACATCATTTCAAAACCAGATTTGTATTTCAAAACCAACATTTGTGTTTCGAAACCAGCATTTGTGTTTCAAAACCAACATTTGTGTTTCAAAACCAGCATTTGTGTTTCAAAACCAGCATTTGTGTTTCAAAACTAGCATTTGTGTTTCAAAACCAGCATTTGTGTTTCAAAACCAGCGTTTGTGTTTCAAAACTAGCATTTGTGTTTCAAAACCAGCATTTGTGTTTCAAAACCAACATTTGTGTTTCAAAACCAGCATTTGTGTTTCAAAACTAGCATTTGTGTTTCAAAACCAGCATTTGTGTTTCAAAACTAGCATTTGTGTTTCAAAACCAGCATTTGTGTTTCAAAACCAACATTTGTGTTTCAAAACCAGCATTTGTGTTTTAAAACCAGCCTTTGCATTTCAAAATCACTAATTTTTGTAGTTTTTGCCACTCAAAGTCTTTATCTTTGGATATTCGCATAGAATTTCATCAAATTTTTTCATGGGTGGCCTATGTGATCGACCAAATGTATTAAATCTTAACTTTTCTCAATCTGCAATCTTCTAAAATCTATCATAAAAAATAATTTTACATTTACACACACACGAAAGCTCTTAAGTTGATTAATGAGTATTTTATATATTTTACATTGAGTATTTATACATTTTATAGAATATAAAGTATTTTATTTCATTAGTTTTTTCATTATTTCAAATACTAACTTATTATAACTCAGCATTTTTCTTCTCCATACTTTTTTAAAGATTCTCTTTACGAGGACAATGAACTTGTATCACCATTGCTTCATGAATTAATGTTATTTTTCACAATATTCAGCAATTATATGTTTCATCATCTCTGTTCATTATATATTTATGATATTTTGCTTATTTATTTATAAGTTCATTCATTATTTGAGAGTTTATCCATTTTGAGCGTTTTATGTTTTTGAAGTTTTTGTATATTATTGTTGATACTAGTTTTAAGTTTATTGTAAAAGATGTCCCATCATTGGCCTTGAATGTTGAGCAGAGTTTAATACTTGCAAGGTCTTCGTTAGTTTTGTTATAGTTACTGTTTGTGTATAAGTATTTTATATAAATTGGCAGTAAATTTGCAATAGATTCAATTAAATTGATTTTGGCCTAATGTAACACACATGTTGTGTTAGAAAACAGTTGTGAATAGTTTTGATAAATGTATTTGAGTTAGTTTAAAACAAAAATTACTTCATTACCAAATCATTTGAACTAATTACTTCATGACCATATTGTTTGAACTATTTACTTCATGACCATATCGTTTGAATAAAGGCTAATTACTTAATTAGATATCAGTTATTTAAATAAAACAAAAAATTTTTAGCTCAATGTAAATAGCACTACGCTTAATGCTTTATCACCTGCAAGTATCTTCATGTTTTAATATATAATTTCAATATGAGCTTTATAATAATCATTTCTTCTGCACTAATAACTGATAAAGGAATGTCTGACATTTAAAATTTTTAACTTGACCTTTTTCTCCAAATGAACTAAAAATAGCAGAGGTTTTCTAAAGTTGTGATGTGCTGAGCAAACTAGAGGTCACATTTTTGTCCTCAAAATTTAACAAGGTCAACAATAAATTACTGTTTTCATACTATTTTTAAAAACAGCAGTTTATTGCTGTCCTCAAAAAATTGGCGTCAGGTCTGCACAAAGTTTTTAATACAAAAGTTTCACTAAAACAATATAAAAACAAGGTAAACAATAGCATATAAAGATGGAACCATCTTTATATGCATTGAATTTGATGTATAGTGCAAAGGGAAGTAAAAATTAAAATCAAATTATATTTTGATAATTACAACAAAAAACTTTTTTCTGTTATAATATGGAAAGTATAATTTTTTCTGTTATAATATGGAAAGTATAATTTTTTGAAACTGCCGTGTGCTCTTGGTTGATTTTAGAAACATTTTTCGAATCATAAAAAATTTTTGTTTAATAGTAAGAAAAAAAAATCAGATTTGAAACTATACTTTAATAACTAAAAATTGTTGAATGTGAAATTAATATAAAAAGTACTCATATTATGTCAAATAAAATTAAACATAATGAAAGTGAAAGTCACTTTTTTTTTATTTCAGCTCAGTTAAGGAATTATCATTTAAATAAAAAGTTTTTTAAACTTTTGCCTTTTTTTTAATCAAAAAATTCAAAATTTAAAATGTTTTTTTACATTATTTACAACTTAATGTTGTTTACAATAGTTGCAACTTATTGTTTTCTAAATAAATGTCATATAAACAATATTAAATGACAGTTTAAGTATTTCAAGAAATAACAGTTTGGTGTAATGTAATTTGTTTAATTTTTAGATTTTGTACGTAAAATATGTACAGTGCAACGCTTCTTAACAAATTTATATAGTTCAAAACTCTATATAAATTAACAGTTAAAAATTTTCCTCTAAACCAAAAATTTTGCTGTGGTATTTTGTTAGTGCCTCATTTACTCGGAGGTGAATTTTAAATCAAATAAAACTTAATTTTTTTTTTAGTTAATTATTGTTGCAAATTTTTATACCTGTTTGCATATATTATACATATAAATTCATTTTTAGGTTTACTGTTTTATGCCTTGCCTTCTTTTTACCAGTAACTCTCCAAGTTATCTAATTTATGGCTGTTGTCTTTATTTTATGGTGTGTTGTCTTTATTTTCAAATTTCAATATTATGTAATAGGTCTATTACATAATATTGAAATTCTTCTTCTTTTTAATAACTTAAGAAAAAAAAAAGGCTTATTTATTAAACAAAAATCAGATAAAAAGTATTTCCTATCTAAAATAAAAAAAACTTTCTCAGTAATGACAAAAATTTGGCTAACTTAACGTTTAACTTTACTTATTAATTGTTATTTGTTTACCTTAAGTTTACTTTAAATCAATCAAAAACAATATTTTGTTTTCAAATAATCTTATTTTGTGTGTAAAGCTTTTAAGTTTTATTATGAATTCTGTTGCTTTTTTTTTAAATGTTAATTTATTTTAAATGTTTCGATCATAACTAGATTTAAAGTATTCATTTCTACAAATGTTTTTCAGTAATGGTTACCAATATTTACATTTTCAATTAATCTCTGATACTTATCAGATACTTAACTGTCAAAGTGATTAATAAGCAATTGTCTCAGGAACAACAACATCTCTTGTATCTATAATCTTGCAGTTTTCAGTGTTTGTTTGCATTTCTAATTTTTAAAAGTATAAATAGAGTTTGACGATTTCGGTTACTTCCGAAACAGTTACTTTTAGTTAGCAATAACTGCGGTAACTTGAGCATAACTCAAGGTAATTTGAGCGTAACTTATGGTAACATTGGGTAACTTTTAATTTAAAAAGGTAAGTTAAAAAAATTGACAACTACTATTGATAGAATGTGAGAAGAATTTATACATTATCAATAACACTCTCGCAGATTTCATTTAAGTTGTTTGCGGACAATTATTTAAAAGAAAATAAATTTTATTTTTATTTTATCACTTTCCTTAGTCAAAATAAATTTAAAACTTAAAAGATAATTCTGGAATCAAAGTCGCGTGAAAAATTAATTAAAAATATAAAATTCATTATTTTCATTGGTGTCAATTTTAAACTTTACAAGGTTTTTACATTTGAAATTCAAGAATATATAGTTTTATTCTCTGCTAAAAAAGGTGGTCTCTAAGTCAAATCATAAAAAGAGCTTAATAAAGTCTCCAATCTTCTTCAATATAGCTTTTATTGCAAAAGTAATTTTGTTGATCTTCCTTGTCTAATAAAGATGAATTGATGTAAAGAAAAGCTAATTTTTCCATATTTTCATTTACTAGTCTTCTCTTTCCATGAATGAAATAATATGTACTCCAAACTCTTTCACTAGAAGCAGAAGATGTCGGAACTGTGAATAACCTGATTTCAATTTTAGATAAATTTAGAAATTTGCTATTTCCAACAATTGCAGTATTAAACATTTGACATTTTAAAAATTTATTCTTTGGTACTGTCTGACATAAAAACAAATTGTGTTAAATATTCATTAAACTCAAAAATAGCAAAACTAATTTCTCCTTTTGAATCATAAAATATTATAAAATATTTTTTTAATTGTTTCTAAGTGTCTAATTTATATGAACCAATCATGTCATCACTAGCATATATTGGTGATAAAACAAAAGCAAATCCCATAGATTCTGTATGGATAAAGGCCCCCCTTTCTTATATTAACCTAAACATTATTCCTGAATCTAAATCATGTTTTTCAAAATAACAGAGGAGTCTTTTAAAATTGTTGTAAATGTTTGCTAAATCATAGTTATCACTTTTTTCCAATTATATTACTTGGAAATTTCAGTATAGTTGATAAGCTTTTGTCTTTTTTCCAAAACTCACAATCAGAAACAATTTTTATAATGTTTTTTCTCTGATTCTTAAATATTTTGACGTTATGTGATCCTCAATTGAGAGTTCAATAATAAATTTAGCATTCATTAATTTTGATAAACAATCATAATGAGTATACCAACGAGTGTCAACAGGAATCACTAAAGTATTTTGAATTCTATACTAATTTTTTAATTCATCAAACTTATATGAAGCAATATTCTTTTTATAAATAAGACAGTTTGTAAAGCAGATGTCATGTTTCTTTAAAATAATCCAAAGAAATTATATATTTTATGAGTAGATTAATAACGTGAGCAGCACATTTATTAGTAAAAATTTTAGGATACTTACATTCGTTAATATTCCATGCACTTCTCATTGAACTTGTGTTATCAGTTATAATTGAAACAAATTTATCACTTCCTAATTCTTCTACAAACTTTAAAATACCTTCAGTAATAGGTTTTCCTGTTTGAGAAACACCACTAGTGTTTAGACTTAAAAAAAAAAAAAGGCTGTTTTCCAGGAATTATGATAACATAGTTTAAAAGGTGATCATTTCGTATATTTGACCAACCATCACTTGAAATCGAAAAATAAGGACTTTCGTTTATCATTTTTAAGCCAATATTGTAATACTTTTCATACTGATTTTCATACTGATTTTCATACTTTTCATTCCTCAGAATATTAGTTCTTGTAATTTTTACTGATCGTTTGAATAAGCTTGTCTCAAAGCACTTATAAAGTTTTTAAAAGCTGAAGAGTTTATAACATTAAATGGAATTTCAGTTTGAAAAACAAAATTTGACAATAATTCATTATATTGTAATCGGTCAGATTCGTAAGTGTCCATCCAGTTTATTATGGTAGCATTTTTGTTAAATTCTTTTGGAATATCAGATCTTTCACTTTGTTGACTTAGCACCACTATGTTGTTTACTTATATCAACTTTATTATTTGCAGGTTTATCAAAAAAAACCTGTTTTTTTCATCAGATATACCAGAACAGTTACCTCTTTTATGGCTGCGTAATTTATCAGATGACCAATAAACTTCAATGCTACAGAGAATAGATTTTCCTCTTTTAGTGAAAATATTCCTGCTTTTTTTTTGATACATATTTTAGCTTTCATCTAAATCAATGTTAAATAACAGTAAAACGTGTCTTTTGAACTCAGTGAATTAGTATAAATTCAATAGCAACGTGATGTTATTTATTTAAACACTTAACCAACACTTCAACACTTTTGTTGTTATATAAAACTTATTTAAACACATAAACAAGACTTTAACACTTTTGTTTTTTTTATAAAACTTATTTAGCTCTAAAAGACTTAAGATTAAACTTTAACTTTTATGTAAAATTGTTATATTTTTATATCCGGTAGATTACCTGTAACTTACTGATCTGTGGCGTTGCCGGTAAGTAACTTGCCGAAACCTAAGTATAAATAATATGAATAAATGCAACTTAAATATAGTGTAATTATAATACTGTTATCTCCACAACATAAATCTGGGTATATCCATTTTCTTTTTTAAACTAAATAATATATCTGCAGATAATCATAGGTTTATTCACATTTCATGAACAGTGAGCAACAGAAAGGGTCTTACCACCTACTAAAGACATATTTCAGACAAATGTTTTTTTCACCAAATTTTTCTTGAATTTTATAAACATATTTTATAAATTTAATAGTAGCTATAGATACATATTTACTTGTTTCTAGAGTTTATTCTTTACTGATGATGTTCTAAACATACTCACAACTTTCAGTACAAAAGCTTGTTGGGAGAAGCTGTTGAGTCTTGAGAAAGTATGAGCTCATTTAAGTTTTGTACATTTTGTATATTTGCAATGATGTGATGGCTCCAAAAAGCCCATTTATGCAAAATTTTCTCATATATGCTTGATTTGAAGGCCTATAAATATAAGAAATATAAAGCCTATAAATGCTACGTTTTATAACGTCATCTTACTTAGAGTAAACTAATTTGCATTATATAGCATTATAAAAAGAGTTTTTATCAGCATTGGCATTATTGCTTAAAAAGGTAATAATGATTGATTTCAAATGAAGGCTAAATGTTAAGGAAAACATAAAAAAATTTAATGGAACAATAGATAATCCAGGTATTATAAATACTTAATTGATATTATAGTTATATTAGGCCAAGTTTTATTTGAAGAAAAACACGCACATTACTATTTTAATTAAAACAAGAAAGGTTATACTAGATAATTAAAATTAAAATATTTGAATTTATACAAAATATTTGAAAGCACAAACTAAATTCTTTTTTTCTTTCTTTTGTCATTTAAAATAATTTTCATGCTTTGAAATCACCTTTTTAAATAACTTTTTATGTGACAACTTGGAATTTTGATTTAAAAAAAAAAAAACTTTAACTAGTCTAACAGCAATTTCTTTTGTTAGGGGAACTATATCTTTATCTATTCAAATAATTTTCTTTTAATAATTAGTAGTGGAAAGTCGGGTAGCACCTGGACAGCAGGTAACTCTGGACACTTGATGTACAGCTCAAACTTAAGGAGCTATGTGATTTTAAATACTATAAAAACATTATACCAGTGAAAATATGGCATATGTAAAATATCCATCATAATACGCCAAAGCGGTTCGCTGGGAGTGCAAGTTATTGTTTCCCATCACCAGAAGAGCGATGTATCATCGTATTTGGTTGACATAATTGTATACCAAATTTTTATGTAAATTAATAACCTTTTATTGATTAGAGATTTTTATTTACAATATTTAAAAAAAAAAAAATTCATTTAATACTTTAATTCACTAATATTAAAATTAGTATTTGTGAATGAGGTATGATCGGGTTGTATCGGACACATGTTTGAAGGGTGGTTCTCGACATCTTAATGCATTTACATATTAAAAATTAGAAATTTTTTAATATAAATAATAAATAAATTCCAATAAAAGACCTAAGATTTAAAAAAAGTGTTTTTAATATGTTTTTATTTTCATTAGTAAAAAGCTAATGTTTATATTTCTGAATGATGACATTTTCATTCCCACTCCTGACATATCAGAGGCAATTTTTAAAGGTGATTTTTTTTATAGTGTGTTGAGAACAGTCCAATGCTAACTAATTATATAATATATTTGTGTTACACGGGTAAAAAAGAGGTAAAATTATGGTTAAACTGTGTCCGGGGCTACCCTCCAATCTTGAAGCATGCCTTTTTTCTAAAATTTTTTCTTTTACGTTTTGTGTATTGTTAAGGTACACAATAATTATTTTTTTGTTTCTAATTCAATAGATAAATATTTATACTTTTAAAAAAGTCTTTTAACACTTTTTTTTCTGTTAGTTCATGTTAACAATCTATTTTTTCCCAAAGTGTCTGAGGCTACCCGATTTTCACCTAATAGCTAATTTTTTTTTGTTTTTATAAAGACAGGTTTAATAGTAAAAATTTTTAGAAAAGCAAAAAATCATTTTTTATCATTTTGAAAATGTTTTGACCTCATAAAAAGTTCAGATGACAAAATTAAGATTTTAACATTAGGTGTCAATTACATAGGAATTAAATAGTAGTAGTCAGTGAAACAAGCAATAATTAATTTTAAAACTAAATATTTTTGATGATAAAGTTAAAAAAAAACATTTAACTTATTGAGCTATATTTTGAAAAATTAGCGATCGTGGTTTCTTTTAATTAAGTAGTTTTAGGATTGCAAATTTCCACCTGACAGTTGCTTTATTCAACCCATGACAAAGTTTCTTTAATTTATTACAAGCATTTAGGAGTGATTTTGTGATGTAAAAATAAACATTTTTGCAATTATTTTTGAGGCTGTTTTAATGTTTGTATTTTATTATGCAAAATACTAATACACTAGAACTCAAAGTAAACACTTCAAATTAGATGATTAAAGAATTTAATTTGTGAAAGCAAGTGAAAACAAGAAATAAAATGAATAAAATTTTTTTTTTCAATCATTTAAAGAATATAGTAAAATAATTTTTTTTTTCCAAAAAGCTTTTCTAAGATAAAAAGCCTCTGGGGCTGCTGGCCCACTGTATACTTGTATGCCACTACATATTTGTTACATGTAGAACAAACTCTTGGGAGAGAACTGATAACTAAACTCTGTATTAACATTATGTATTAACATACAGGAAAATGAGTTCTTGCAGAGCTGAATTTTTCTCTAACATTTTATGTCTTGACAGCAAAAACAAACTATATTCCTGTTTTCCACATGGAACCTTTGCTTTTTTAAGTTTATTTTAACACAATACTGTACGTTTTTGTAAATGTTTCCGCTTTTTAAAGAGAGGAAAAAAAAGTAAATGTCATATTTGTAACACATGTTTCCAAAAAATAACTTAATATTTTTTTCTTTATTTATATTAATCATTTGACTTCTAAGAACAAGTTTTCTAGTATTTTATTATGGTAGATTAAATATTGCACATTCAATTGTCTCCTGCAATACATTCAATTTTCTGCTGCAACACAAAGATTTTTGCTGGAAGAGATTCAGTTGTATGGTGCAATAAATTCAATTTTCTGCTGCAACATATTGATCTGCATTATTATGCACATTAACCTGCAAAGATTAACATAATATGAACTTCATCATCCCATTGCATTTTTAATACAATAGCAGCACAGCATTTTTCCTTTGATTTTCTGTAGCAAGTTAAGTGCGATGTTCATGTATTTAGTGTAATTATATTTTATCTAGAGACTACAAAAAATAAAAATGTTGTTAAAGTAGATAAGGTGTTGACTTTTTGACTATTTTAGTTAATGTTGGTACAATAAACAAATAAAGTAAGAAATCAAAAAAATAAATAAATAGATACAATAAACAAATAAAGTAAGAAAAACAAATAAAATAGAAAAATAAAATAAAAATTTTTTTATTATAGTTATTTCACCACTCCCAAGCCAAGAAGGCCACTACAGACGAGGAGGCTACTTAATTGTGGTTGTAACCCTCTCTCAACTCTACAACTCCGAAACATGAACGTTGACGAACAAGGCCGCTGCGTGGAGAAACAAGTTGAGCGTGGTACTACCAGGGATTTATTTATTATTGCTTCCACACTACAAAAAAAATAAAGAGTTTCCCATTTGCCAAACCTAAAATTTCCACACAAGCTTTTAAAAATAGATATAATAAAAACATATATTTTATAGTTGTACAAGTCCTAAGTTTCCTAATATTTGTATCAGAACTTCTGCTTTAAATCATTTTTTTCAACTATTTCACTTTTTTTTGTCATGTAACCTTTTGAGTGCAGCGAGCCACAATTGTGGCTTTTAAAGTGATCATCAAAGCTAATACCTGTAGCGCTAAAATAATGGTTTTGGTAATTAATAAGTAACAACACTGAATAGTGTATAATATTTTCTTACTTTTGACATCTTATGTTTTACTGTGAAAATAAGTGATTGTTTTTTGTTTTTGTTTTTTTAGTTAACTTTTTCTAAATATCTTTTAATTTCATTGCACAGTCAAAAAATGTAGAAACATATTGTTTTTTTAGTTTGTAGTCTCAAGCTATCATTTTAGATAAACTTTGTTCAAAATTGTTTCTTTACCTAAATGTCCTAAATTTTTTCCAGCTCCTGAATACCAAAGTTCAGGAATAAATAGTGGTTTTGTGATTTTTAAAATTTTTTTAAAAATCTTTCAAGAGTTTTTAAATAATTTTTATGAGTCTTTTTTTAAAATTTAGTTACATAATCAAAATTCCAATGGCATAAAAGTTTAATTGAGTTGAACAGAAAGTTGTGGGAAAAAAAAACAAACATATCTATTATTTAAAGTGTTCAATATTTTACATCAATACCGAGACTAGTCCATCAAATAAAATATATTTTCCCTAATATTTTGCTAGATGGACTAGTCACTTTATTGGTTCAACCCTTTTTTTTTGAAACTCTTTACATGCTGATACCTAGCATAGCTTACTTACTAACTTTACTATGCATAAACTTTGTATTATTCATATTTATCTCAAGACCTTCTGATTCCATTCAATCTTTCCGACACTGAAATCTTAGTATTAATTCTTTTTCAGTCTCTGCAATCAAGGACAAATCATCTACATAGAATAGTTCCTATGGTAAAACAACGCTGAAATTAATTTAGTTTAATTAAAAATGTATGTGTGTGTGTGAGAGAGAGAGAGTGGGTGTGTATGTGTGTGTGTGTGAGTGAGTGTGTGAGTGTTTTTAGGAATATATTTATTATAAAAATATGTTATAATATTTTTAACATAAATACATTTTAAAATATTTTTCTTAGGGTGTCAAGTTTTTAGTCTGATAAGAGAATTTTTAGAGTTCTTCCATTTGGACTTTACATTAGCAGTTTTTGATCCCGAAAGTGATTTCGTAAGTTCTACTCTATTGTAAGCTAGTTAAAAACTTTATTATCAATTTTTTTTTGAATAAAAAACTATTCTTTAATAATTTTTTTATATTTTATATAGGTTGGAAAGGTTTTGTCAAGAGAAACTTTATGCACAGATTTAAGTATACCTTCTCATAGTAATTCTCCATTATTAGCTGAAATTTTAAAAAGACAGGTTTTTAACTTTTTTTTCTTCTGGCATTTTTGGTTTTAAAAATTTATTTTTAAATAATTTAATTATTTACAGATGTATAAAGAATTTTTGTTTATAAATAACACAAGTTTCTAATTAAGTTGCTAAAAAATCAATAACATGTAGATAATAGTTATAAAGCAAGAAAATAGGTAACAGAAGGAAAAGTTGCAAATGATATAAATCTGGAAAACATTACAGAAAGCAAAAGAGTTTGAGTGCTGACATTTTTTAAATAAGTACCGGCCCAGATATGGCACCATTATTCCATACTAAGATTCTTTAAAATTTCAAGTTGAAAAAAATAATCAGGAGTAAAATAAGCAACTTTAGCTATTTCTAAAAGAGATTTTATTATGGTTATAAAAATATAATTAATATCAACAATGGTTAAACAAAACTAGATTTTATTTGATATTAAATTTGTTTGCAAATTCAATTAGGTCAGATCAAGGTTCAAATTAGGTTCAGTTAGGTCAGATCAAGATTCAAATTAGGTTCAATTAGGTCAGATCAAGATTCAAATTAGGCTATATCCAGCTACTGTCTTGCATAATATCAATATCCAGCTAGGATATTTATATTCTGCAAGACAGTAGCTCCTTGGCAAAGATTTTATATTCCTTAATAAGGGAAAATAATTCTTTATCTAATAGGTTGTAAACATGTGTGTAAAGTACCTAAAAATCTTATTAAAAAAAAAAAACCACCATTAATACCAAATTGTTTAAATCTATTTATTACTAATAATGTTGGCCTTCCAAGTAACTGTTAATTCAATAAATCTTATATTTTACAAAATTTACCTACATACTCTTTGTGAGACTAATTTAGATTCGGCTGTTTCAACTTTGTATCTTAGAGTTAATGGCTATTATTTCTGGATTTGCTTTTCTTAATTTTTACTCTATTATTAGTATTCTTTGATGTGACTTTAATAGTCACATATTTTCCCTAGACCTATATAAATATATATATATATATATATATATATATATATATATATATATATATATATATATATATATATATATATATATATATATTTATATAATTATATATATATATATATATATATATATATATATATATATATATATATATATATATATATATATATATATATATATATATATATATATATATATATATATATATATAATTCACCTATTTATTGCAAAATCAGTTGTGAGTTTTTGATTATTCTTTTATGTGCATTTGTCTTCGTCTTCTTCATAAAATCTACTATTCTTTATTATTCTCCTTCTTCCTAAGACTGCACTCTTTTGATGGTTTTATATATAATAACATAGTAAGATTTTTTTTTAATTTATAATAACATAGTTAGATTTTTCTTTATTTTACTAACATAGTTAGATTTGTTTTATTTATTTATAATAACATAGTTAGATTTTTTTTTTATGCATAATAACATACAAAATTTTGGAAAAAATGGTTTTAGCTCTCTTTTAAAAAAAACATTCTTCAATTAAATCAGTGCTTTTTAAAAGGGTGGATACAATATTTTGTATTTAAAAATACACATTTTACATACAAAATATTGATTTCACCTATGCTGAATGCGTAATTCAAATAAATAATTTGCATGTAAAACTATCTTACAATCCTCACGTTTTACTTGTCAACTGTTATAACAGAAAGATTCTATCGTGCACTAGATGCAATTCTACTGTGCATTAGATGAAAATGGTGAGGCAAGGGCTGTTGTTCCTGATTCAAAAGACTGAATCAAAAGCTTTTGATAAAGTCTGGGAAAGTTTATAAAATTTATTGACAATTTTCTTCCCTACTTATTGTCCAATTGTAATGATAATTAATAAAGCCAACAAGCAAGATGGTCTACCATAAACTGATATAGAAAGATTTACAAAAGGAATGAAATGTGACAAATATACTATTGGATTGTATAGTTTTTTTTGTTTTTTTTTCGAAGACCAAACTAAAAATTGGTAATGAGGATATGTAATCAAAGACAAAGTATATAATCTAATTTTATGTTGCTTTTTTCTGCTAAATTCTTGTTTGTTGTTATATTCAGCTTTTGAAAGCATCAGAGTAATCTATAAACAATAAAATTTATGTGTAAATATTCATAATTTAAACAGCACTAGGACAACCACAAAGTCATTTGCCATCTCTGTCAAAAAAAAAAAAGAATGATTTTTTTATTATTATTAATAAACAAATCAAGTTTTATGCATTTCATGAGTTTAATTGGGTCGTAAAAATTATGATTAGCATTTAAAAAACCTTCAACTACCTTAGTAAACTTTAACAAGATGTAATTTTTTTTTTTATATTAAATTAGGTTGGCGGAAAAAGTGTTGAACATGTTAAACCTAATCAATCCAAAGGAAAAGAGTAAAAAAAATTTTTATAAGCAGAATAAAGATACTTGAAATAATTTTTTTTTATGAAGTAATTATGTTAGTAATTTGTTATATATTTATTAATTTGTTTAGAATATTTTTTTAGAATCAAGTCATATATTTTGGAGGATGATGATGATTTGGATGATGCTGATGATCTTTTAAAAGATCTTGGTGTTATGCCAGCTTCTTACAATATATTAAATACTAATCAAAAAAATAAATCCAAGTAAAATTTTTCAATTTATATTTTAAAAATTTTGAAAACTTTTTTCTTCAAAATTTTATTATTTTTATTTTACTATTTCTTCAATTTTTTTTTTCATTTTTAAAAATTTATCAGTCGTTTAGATCCTAAATCTAAATGGATAGTAAATGATGATCCAAAATCTGACAGTCAAAAAGTAAATGATTTGAAAAGTAATTCTAAACATTCTGTTAGCGAAATCAAGGATGATAAAATACTTGGTAATATCTTGTAAATAAATACTTGACATCAAGCATAAGATTACTCTTATTATTGTCTCTTATTATTGTCTGACTGCGTATGCTTAACGAGCTTCTGAATTTTGTCTGACTTATATAATATGCTTAACAAACTTCTGATTTTTTGTTAAGCAAATTCAGTTAGACAAAGTTTGACTGCATATGCAGTCAGACAAAGCTTGGTTTACTCAAAACTATAGTAACCAAAACATTTGTATTGTATTATTACAAATAAAGAAGTCTTTAAATAACAAACAGAGCTTCTATAGTAAAAAGTGTACTATATATATATATATATATGTGTGTGTGTGTGTGTGTGTGTGTGTGTGTATATATATATATATATATATATATATATATATATATATATATATATATATATATATATATATATATATATATATATATATATATATATATATATATATATATATATATATATACACACACACACACATATATTAGGGTTATTACTTTTTAACTTTTTGTAAAATAATTAATTTCCTATGTGATAATTCAATGAACTTTTGATCAAAAGTAATGAAGATAAGTTTTATTCTGAATAATTTTCAAAAAAGGTCACCCACAATACAAGTTTTTTAAAATGGTATAAAAGTAGTATTTACAGGCATTAGCATTATGACTTTCTGAAACCTAGAATTTTATTGAACCTTATTGAACTTTCTAGATTTTTCTGAACTGTTCTAGATATTTTTAGAAATCTCAGAAACTTTCTAGACTTTTCTGGAGTCTTCTAGAAGTTTATGGAAATTAGCAAGATTTAGACTATATAAGCTACCTGAGCTACACTAATAATTATATTTTAATCCATTTATTCAACCAAAAATTGAAAAATTACAAGTTTTTTTATAATTTTACAAAATTAAGTTAGGTGTCACTCATATATATAAATAATAAATTAAATAATAAGACAAAAAATATCAAAACACTCAATTGATAACAACAGCAAACAAAAATAAAAACAATTAGCAAAACAGCACAAATAAAAACAATTTTTACGCTTACGAAAAGACCAAACACTAAAACTACAAAATGAAAATGCAAACACAAAAACTTCTACAAAATTAAATTAAAAACAAAAACAATCTTTTGTTATTTTTTGCAGAAAAAAAGGTGTAGAAAAATTAGTAAAATAGAAAAACTGCGAACAACAATAAAAATATTTAGCAACAACAGCACAAATATTTACAAACTTTACGCAAAACGCAAAAACTACAAAATGAAAGCAAAAACTACAAAACAAAAATGCAAACACAAAAACTTCTACAAAATAAAAAATTAAAAATTTTTTTTTTGTTATTTTTGGCAAAAAAAAAAGGTGTAGAAAAGTTGGTAGTGACTTGGTACAAATCGATGTTTCAATTTCTTTTGTTAGTTTTTTTAAGTGTTAATTTTGAGTATTTACTTTTTAAGTGCTTCTTTGTTTATAATATGACTTGTTTTTTTTTACTCTTCATTTTCTCTTGATATTTTCGAATTCTTTATTTTAACAATTGACAATTAACTCAGTCAAATAATATAGAAGTACAATAGCACTTATTATTATTGCCATTCAGAAATAAATTCAAATATTATCTTCAACCATAATGTTCTATAAGAATAGTGCTTCCACTACTGAAAGAGTCAAGTCAATCTGGAACTACATAATAACCCTCAAATTAAAAAAAATAGAATTAAAAAAAATGATCATGGAGTTGTTTGAAGTTTTATTCATATGCATATATGGTAAATTCGAGTTTTTGGTTTGGAGTGACCTTTTTTAACAAGAAAATCTAATTAATGTTTTTTTCATTACTTTTGTACAAATATTCATCTATTTATGATCAAGGAACATGGGATCACAAAAGTCTTAACCCTAATATATTTATATATATATATACATATATATATATATATATATATACATATATATGTATATATATATATATATATACATATATATATATATATATATACATATATATGTATATATATATATATATATATATATATATATATATATATATATATGTATATATATATATATATATATATATATATATATATATATAAAAATATATATATATACATATGTATATATATATATATATATACACACACACACACACGCACTTGCATGGTCATTTTTAATTTTACCATTGCTAGGTCAGTTTTAGGGTTTTTTAAAAAAAGACTATTTTGAAGACCAGAAAATTTTTTTTCAATTTTTTAAAATTATTTTATAGACTGCCTGCCCTAACCAAACCCTCAGTCAATGTAGTGGCACTTCCTTGTAGCCGCAGGCTATGAGACATTTGATGTAGCAGCACTCCCTTGTAGCAGCATGCTATAAGATAGTCGATGTAGCAACACTCCCTTGTAGCAGCTGGCTATAAGATAATTGATGTAGCAACACTCTGCGCATGTTTTACTGTATAAAAATAAAAACATATATATATATATATATATCTGTAGGGTGCTGGCCAAGAATATATTTATTATCTCGTTCTTGGGATGTTGGGAATATTTAGGTTATGTTCTATATAATATTGAGAATTTTTATAAAATTTGTCATATAACTTAAAAAAAAAAAAGTTGTTGAATTTTGGGAATTTTAAACCCATTTAGTATTCTGCGGTACATATATATATATATATATATATATGTATATATATATATATATATATATATATATATGTATATATATATATATATATATATATATATATATATATATATATATATATATATATATATATATATATATATATATATATATATATATATATATATGTATATATATATATATATATATTTATATATATATATATATATATATATATATATATATATATATATACATATACATATATACTAATGCTTATATATATATCTACTATAATGTATATAGATCAGCAATTGCTCCTTTTTTTTTTTTACTTTATTCCAAAATGAAAATGAAGCAAAAAAAATTGGAAAAAAAAATGTACTAAAGCCCCTAGTTCCAAGCAATATGATGCCAGACTTTTCCCCTAAACACACAGTATAAGTTAATTATATATATATATATATATATATATATATATATATATATATATATATATATATATATATATATATATATATATATATATATAATGTTTCAATGTCATATCTTGTTGTACGTGAATATATATATATTTTTGAATATAAAGCATAAAAAACAGCTGCGTACAAACTAAATTTATTCTTCGTAATATTTCGATCTGCTTTTGCACTGATCGTCATCAGACATAAAATATAATACAAAAAAACCGTTACAAATATTACATAAAAACGTCAAAGAAGACATTAAAACGAAGCTATAAATGATTACATAATAACGTAAATATAAAACTAGCAAATATTATTTGATTTTGTTTTTTGGATAATTTTTTTAAACAGAGGTCTCCAACTGTTTGTAGAAATTTTAATGCCATTCTCACGGTTGAGAAGTATTAGAGCATGTTTTATTACTTGGTATGTTGAGGCGTAATTAATTTCAAGTGATTCTCTAACTTTACGTTCATCGTACTCTGATTTTATTGCTAGAGTTTTCGGATTTGATCAATCAAACATACCATTACATTCTCAACCATGTTCGGTTGAGATGCATCTTATCACCAGATGCATCTTATTTATCTTTTAAAATTTTCTTTTTTGTTTCACCAATGTATATACTGCCACAAGAGCATGTGAGTTTATAGACACCGGGATTGCTATTTGGAATTAACTTAGACTTGTTGTTGCACAAGATGTTTTTTAACGTAGGTGGTGTAGTAAATATTATTCTGACGTTGTAAGGTTTAAGTTCTTTTCTTAGTTTTGGACCTAATCTTGGGAGCCATGGAAGTTTAACTGCATATTTAAATGTTTCTGTTTTATTATAATTTTTTTTTTTTTTTTTATACATCTTCGCTTCCAACAAGGCTGCAAGCAGACACTAATTAAGGTTGGAAGTTACTGAAAGAGAAAAGATGAAGATTGTAGAGCAAGATAACGATTGACGGGCGACTTAAAAGATTGCAAATTATATGAATCAGGAAAGCAAGATGAAGGAAGCGAATTCCAATGAGCTGATGTTCGAGGAAAAAAACTAGACGAATAATCGTTTTTGAAGCACTTAGGAACAGTCACAGAAAAAGGATGACACTTAATTGAATGACGAGTAACATGAGAATGAATTATAGTAGATGGCACAGGAGACGATAGCTCTTTAGAGCAGTGCCCACTATGGTATTTATAGAAAAGAGAAAGAGAAGCAACATTACGACGATGTGATAATGGTTGGAGTTTGGCTGCAAGAGCAGGTCCAACAATGTTTACAATGCGTTTTTGCACCTTGTCTAAAAGGGAAAGGGCATCATTAGAAGAACCGCCCCAGATATGGCAACAGTATTCCATACAAGGCCGGATTTGAGATTTATAGAGATAGAGAATAGAATCCAAAGTAAGAAAGTGACGAGCTCGATAAAGAGATGCAACCTTAGCAGATGCTAGCTTTGCAACAGATTTGATATATGGTTTCCAAGAAAGATTGGAAGTAAGAGTTGATCCTAGAAGATGAAGAGTAGGTGACTCATCGAGTACATCACCATTCATAAATATAGGAAGATCTAAATTATTGCGATAACGATTGGCTGAAATGAATTGGGTTTTATCTGAATTAAAGTTCACCAGCCACTGTGAGCCCCATGCTGTAGCAGAAGTAAGATCCTTTTCAAGCTCAAATGCCCCCTCCAAGCAATCAGAGGGTGTTGGTTTTTTATCACGACAAGAATAAATGGTAGTATCATCAGCAAACAATGCCACCTTAGATGTGAGAATATCTGGAAGATCATTTATGTAAATTAAAAAGAGTATAGGGCCAAGGATAGAACCTTGAGGAACCCCTGAAGTTACAGAATAAGAAGAAGAGTGTTGACCATCGAGGACAACTTTTATGCTACGATTGGAAAGGAAGGATTCAATGATCTTAAAGATGTTGCCGGATACAACATAAGAACAAAGCTTATGGAGAAGACCAGCATGCCAAACTTTATCAAAAGCTTTTGAAATGTCAAAAGTGATGGCCTTAATCTCTCCACCTTTATCTAATGCACGATAAAACCTGTCAGTTATTACTGTTAGCAAATCAGCTGTAGAACAAGAAGATCGAAATCCATATTGATGGTCAGAAAGTTATTAGATTCAAGATGAGAAATTAAGTGTTTGTTAATTAAAAATTCAAAAACCTTGCTTATGATAGGAAGAAGACTTATGGGACGGTAGTTAGACGAATCAGATCTCTCTCCAGAATTTTTGAAGATAGGAATAACAGATGCCGCTTTCCAGCAGGCTGGAAAACAAGACTCTGATAAGCACTTGTTGAATAGTTTTGAGAGTATAGACGACAGCTCCGGAGAACACTTCTGCAAGACAATAACAGGTATGTTGTCCGGGCCACAAGCTGTAGAAGAGTCTAGGCAGGAAATCACTTTAGATTTTGATGCTGGAGTGATATGAATGTCAAGCAATGGATCAACCTGTTTATTGGCATTATCAGGTAGAACGCAACTAGTGGAATCAAGAGATGATATTGATGTAAAGTTTTTAGCAAACAATTCGGCTTTGTCTTTAGGTGAGGTGACAAATTCTGAACCATACAAGAGAGGTGGAATTATAGATTTGCCCTTATTATTGATATTATTAAAGATTCTCCAGAAGTCACGAGAGCCTAATTTTTGCGATGAGATACGAGATTTCATGACCTGAGAATAGCGGGTTTTGGCGTTAGACAAAACCTTTTTACAATTGTTTCTAGCAGTAATAAACAGACGTCTGTTTTCTGAAGAATTGTTTTGCTGATAAATATGGAAGTAACGGTTTCGATTGGCAATCGCAGCAGCACAGTGTGAGGAAAACCATGGAGGAGAGTGAGGCTTGACCTGGAATCGTCGAGAGGGAATAAAAGATTCCATGCCAGCCTGAATCCATGAAGTTATGTAAGAAGCACATTTGTTGACAGGAAGACGAAAGATTTCTACCCAAGGGCCGTCACGAAGAAAATCACGGAAAGAATCCCAGTCAGCTTTACTGTAGTTGTAAGAGGTTCGATAATAGGGGGATTCAGGTGATGAAGAAGAATGAGATATTAGTTTTAGAGAGATCAAACTGTGATCAGAAGAACCTAAGGGTGACTGTGGAGAAACTGAGCACTGACTAGGATCAGAAACAAGACATAAGTCAAGTAGAGAAGGTAAATGATTCGGGTTGTCTGGAAAGCGGGTTGGAAAGTTGACTATTTGAGTTAGGGATTGAGAGAGGCAAAAGTTGTGGGCTTTAATGCCTGCCGAATCACTGACACTAGAGCCAAGCCATTCAGAGTGGTGAGCATTAAAGTCACCGACAACAACTATATTAGCTGATGGATAAAGAGAGAGGGCTTGTTCAATATGATCAGAAATAATGTCAAAAAGTGTGCAGTCTTGAGATGAAGGAGAGCGATATAGAGCGAAGAGAAAGGCAATAGAGTGAAGTGGTGCTAAACGAAAGCACATAAAAGAATAGTCTGTGGATTCAAACCTAGTTTCACGACAAATGGGTGAATTCTTACGAATGTAAATGCCGAGGCCAAGCATGTGACTATTGTAGTCTTTACAAATTAGAGGAAGATAACCATCAACACTAAGATCATAAGATGAGACAGCTAAACTCAAATTAGTCTCACAAAGAGCAAATTTATTTTAGAAAAGTTGATTCTTTTCTGAATATAGTTCTTAACAGTTGTTTCAAGCTTTAATCTATCATGTCCATTTTCTGCAAACATGTTTACTAAAAACTGTATTTCATCATTAAGATATTTTTTGGAACAAATTTTAACAGCTTGAGATACAAAACCTTTAAAAACACCCGTAACTATTTTTGGATTAACATTTGATGTAGGTTTTATTTGTATATTAGTGATAGCCGATTTTCGATGGATTTTGAAGTTATAGTATGAGTTATTAGTATTAGTATACAGTTATATCCAAGAAGTTTAATTCTTTTTTATTGTTTTCTTTTTCCGAAGTATATTTTATTGCTGGATCTTGTTCATTTAACAACTCCAGAAACTTATCATGATTTTGTATTGAGTTGAATCTTGCATGACTGTCATCCACATACCTTCTGTAAGTCTTTGGCAAAAAATGACCAACCTCAGCAATAATAAGAGCTTTTGTTTCCAAATGCTGTAAAAACGCTTCAGCAACTATGACCATTAAGGACAAACCTATAGGTCATTTCATCTCATTTTTGTATAAAAAATAACATTGGTTAAGGCAGAGTTTGATCATTTCATGTATATCACTAAGAGTTAGTTTGTATTTTTATATGGAGTCATAAAAGTACGTTTATATGGAGTCAAAAAAAAAGTGTACGTTTAAAAGTGTATGCTTAAAAGTGCACGTTTAAAAGTGTACGTTTATATGGAGTCATAAAAGCTCACAAGCCAGAAATTAATTGATCCTAGTGAAATTCAAGTCTCTTTTGATGTGGTGGCGTTATATACATCCATTCCAATTAACAGAGCAATTCCTGTGATTATAGATATTTTAAACAACGATATTGATAATCTTAAATAAAAGAAGCAAACTAACTCTTAGTGATATACATGAAATGATCAAACTCTGCCTTAACCAATGTTATTTTTTATACAAAAATGAGATGAAATGACCTATAGGTTTGTCCTTAATGGTCATAGTTGCTGAAGCGTTTTTACAGCATTTGGAAACAAAAGCTCTTATTATTGCTGAGGTTGGTCATTTTTTGCCAAAGACTTACAGAAGGTATGTGGATGACAGTCATGCAAGATTCAACTCAATACAAAATCATGATAAGTTTCTGGAGTTGTTAAATGAACAAGATCCAGCAATAAAATATACTTCGGAAAAAGAAAACAATAAAAAAGAATTAAACTTCTTGGATATAACTGTATACTAATACTAATAACTCATACTATAACTTCAAAATCCATCGAAAATCGGCTATCACTAATATACAAATAAAACCTACATCAAATGTTAATCCAAAAATAGTTACGGGTGTTTTTAAAGGTTTTGTATCTCAAGCTGTTAAAATTTGTTCCAAAAAATATCTTAATGATGAAATACAGTTTTTAGTAAACATGTTTGCAGAAAATGGACATGATAGATTAAAGCTTGAAACAACTGCTAAGAACTATATTCAGAAAAGAATCAACTTTTCTAAAACCAATTATAATAAAACAGAAACATTTAAATATGCAGTTAAACTTCCATGGCTCCCAAGATTTGGTCCAAAACTAAGAAAAGAACTTAAACCTTACAACGTCAGAATAATATTTACTACACCACCTACGTTAAAAAACATCTTGTGCAACAACAAGTCTAAGTTAATTCCAAATAGCAATCCCGGTGTCTATAAACTCACATGCTCTTGTGGCAGTATATACATTGGTGAAACAAAAAAGAAAATTTTAACGAGATGCATTGAACATCAAAAAAACTATTTAAAAGGTAAATAAGATGCATCTGGTGATAAGATTCATCTCAACCGAACATGGTTGAGAATGTAATGGTATGTTTGATTGGTCAAATCCGAAAACTCTAGCAATAAAATCAGAGTACGATGAACGTAAAGTTAGAGAATCACTTGAAATTAATTACGCCTCAACATACCAAGTAATAAAACATGCTCCAATACTTCTCAACCATAACAATGGCATTAAAATTTCTACAAACAGTTGGAGACCTCTGTTTAAAAAAATTATCCAAAAAACAAAATCAAATAATATTTGCTAGTTTTATATTTACGTTATTATGTAATCATTTATAGCTTCGTTTTAATGTCTTCTTTGACGTTTTTATGTAATATTTGTAACGGTTTTTTTGTATTATATTTTATGTCTGATGACGATCAATGCAAAAGCAGATCAAAATATTACAAAGAATAAATTTAGTTTGTACGCAGCTGTTTTTTATGCTGTATATTCAAAAATGTATATGTATATATATATATATATATATATATATATATATATATATATATATATATATATATATATATATTTGTATATAATTCTAATTTTTGATTACTTCAACACTGTGTTTCACCATCAGTAGGTTCATCAGGAAGAATTTCTCTCTCTCTCTCTCTCTCTCTCTATATATATATATATATATATATATATATATATATATATATATATATATATATATATATATATATATATATATATATATATTTATATATATATACACATATACTTATACATGAACACTTTAAAAAGTAGCGTGAAATAATAAAGCAGTATAATTTTTATATATAAAATATCTAATTTGTTTACAACATGACCTATTTAGGTATAACATCACCTGAATGGGATGATCTTCTTAAAATCGATAAAAAGATTAACAGTTTAGGATTTGGTAATAGTGTTCAAATCACAATTTTAATTTTTTATGTAACTTTTTTGCATATTATTTCAGAGTATTTTTAAAAGTTAGGCATGACTTCAACATTTAATAAAATGTTTTGTATGACTGTATGAATTTAATATATAAAGCATACATTAGTTATGCATTTAAAGTATAAAACATAACTTGATACCCTGAATACATTAATATATACAACATTACAATACTATTATGTATATATTTGAAATTATTTTATAAATAATTTTCTATACATTAAAATAAGTTATAGCTTAAAATCCTTTACATTTACTTTATTTATTACATTTAAATTAAAAATTTATTATTGCTTTTCCATAAGAAATAAGAAATCGTTCTTTTGAATTTTATTGTGTGTGCTGACAAATTGTTATTTATTTTAGAAGTTACCAAGGATACTAAAAATTGTGCTATTTATTTTGAAAGTTACCGAGGATATTAAAAATTTTATTATTTATTTTAGAAGTTACCAAGAATACTAAAAACTCTAAAGGATTAAAATTAAAAGAATCAGATTATGAAGATGATTTTCAGGTGACTAGGTAGGTTTCAGATGACTAGATAGGTTTCAGGTGATTTATTTTCAGTTATCTAAGTAAATTTTTTTAAATTTTTATGTGGCTTAGTATGTTTTTTTTGTTTGTTTTTTTGTGTTTTTTTTTTTGAGGTAAATTTTTTTCTTTTTTTGTTCTTGTTTTTATAACTAGTTTTTATTATTTAATGTAAATTTAGTTAAGAAAAATATGTTCATCTAAATAATTACATGTTCACTGTTTTTATTATTGTTTTTGTTATTATCATAAATAAATTGTTTTTTCTTTTTAAGTTTAATGTTTTTCATCTGAAATTTTTTTTTGTTTTGTATGATTTATTATGATTATGAATATTATAAATGTTTAAATATATTAATTTTTTAAATATATTAATTTTTTACTGGAACTAGAATTTGACTGTTCTCTAATAAACCACAAATCACTGAATGAATATCTTTGCTTTACATAAAATCTAGTTAATGCTGCACATAGAGAAGAAAAAAGGAAAATTTGATTTTTTTAATAATACCAGGGACTTGGGAGAATCTTAACTTTGTAAACTTACTTACAAAGCAAGTGCTTGTTACATATGCATAAGTCTAAGAAATTAGGTATAATAAAAAAACACTATAGCAAATTTTATGCAAACAATTTTAAAATATTATGTATTTATTATTTTTTTGATAAAAATCAATGTATAATAAATATTTATGAATAAACCTGAGTAAAAATAAAAGAATATAAAACTTCTTTTAAGTTATATAATTTATAGTTATATAGTCAATTTACTTACAAAAAAAAAAAATGAAAGCACTTTTATGCAAAAAAGTTGCAACTAGGTTGTATTGATTCAATTGTGAATTTCAGTAAATGCTATGTTGACGCAAATTAAGCTTCTTCTGAAATTAGTTAGTAGTCTTTAAGGTAATGATTTTTAAAGTTTTTTTTGTTTGTCTTCTAAGTTGGTTTCAATAGTTTGTTCTTGGTTGACTGTAAACAGGATTCGCATACTAGTTTCAATAGTTTGTTCTTGGTTGACTGTAAACAGGATTCGCATACTAGTTTCAATAGTTTGTTCTTGGTTGACTGTAAACAGGATTCGCATACTAGTTTCAATAGTTTGTTCTTGGTTGACTGTAAACAGGATTCGCATACAAGTTTCAATAGTTTGTTCTTGGTTGACTGTAAACAGGATTCGCATACTAGTTTCAAACTTTAGTTGTTCTTTGTTAAATTTTGAGAAGTTTTATTTGTGAAATGATGATGTGTTTCAAATATAGTTTAGTATAAGTCATAGATAGTCTTTTCCATATGAAAGTTGACATGATTTTTAATTTTAACTTACTTAGCATTGTTTTGTTTGGATGGCTGTTCTATTCATTTTTTTTTTAATGTTCTATGTGCAATGTGTTCTATGAGATTATTTTTTACATATCTACAATAAGGCACAAATGTTATGTTTGTTTGTTTTTAATCATATTTAAACTTTATTTATCATATTTAAGGTTCAAATATTTAAATATGATAAAAAAAGGCAATTTTAAAGTCAACAAAAGAAAAAATTCAATAATAAAAACAACAGTGATAATAATGATTTGAGGTGAATAAAACAGTGATGTTAATTATTTCAAACATTCGATAATAAAAACAACAGTGGTAGCAATGATTTTACACATTCAATAATAAAAGCAGTAGTGATAGTAATGATTTAAAACATTTGATAATAAAAACCACAGTGGTGGTAGCGATTTCAATTATTTGATAATAAAAACAATAATGATGTTAATGATTTCAAACGATGAAAATGATTTGAAACATTTGATAACAAAAACAATAGTGATAGTAATGATTTCAAACATTTGATAATAAAAACAACAGTGATGTTAATGATTTCAATCATTTGATAATAAAAACAATAATGATGTTAATGATTTCAAACATTTGATAATAAAAACAACAGTGATAGTAAGGATATTTAATTATAGAGGTTACACATTAAAAAAATAATGTAAAAAGTAAACGAAATGCAGAAGGAAAAAAAAATGACTGTTGACTTGAACCTTGATGTTTTAAGTCAACAGTCAACACTATGTCTGATCAGCATGATATACCACAGGTGAATAGCACATTCACACAACAATTTTGTGTAATAAAAATAGTATATATAATAAATATGTAATAAAAAATTGAAAAAATTGATGCAGATAAAAATATTGTAGACAAATTGCATCTGTGTTTATATCATATAATGTTATATAAATAAAAAATTATATATAGAAAAAAATATATATATATAATATATACAATATATATATATATATATATATATATATATATATATATATATATATATATAAAGTGATGGGCATAGTTAACTAATTTTTTAGTTAACTTTTAGTTAAACTACTTTTTTTTAGTTAAATGCAATAGTTAAACTAAATTTTTTTATTTAAGTTAAACTTTTAGTTTAACTAACTTTTTTCCTAGTTTAGTTGAAAAAGTTTAACTAAATTTTTATTAACTAAATTTTTTATATATCGCCAAATAAATCGTTCTATTTCTATGCACCACTCACCTGACCAAGGACTCCAAGGATTCTGTTATTACTATTTTTATGTATTTATTTATTTAGTGCATGAACTGGACTTTTCAACATCATTTCCGCTTGGTCTCTATCAATAAAACGGTTAGTGGAAACTAACCGTTTAAATATATTAATTTTTAAAATATATTAATTTTTTACTGGAACTAGAATTTGACTGTTCTCTTATAAACCACAAATCACTGAATGAATATCTTTGCTTTACATAAAATCTAGTTAATGCTGCACATAGAGAAGAAAAAAGGAAAATTTGATTTTTTTAATAATACCAGGGACTTGGGAGAATCTTAACTTTGTAAACTTACTTACAAATTCTAAATTCAAATAACTTCTAAATTCATCAACAAATTTTCTTGAGTTGAAAAAAAAAAAAGTTAAAAAGTTGAATTTTAGTTAACTATTTCTAATTAGTTTAAGTTAACTACTTTTTATAAAAAGTTTGTAACTAAAAGTTTAACTACTTTTTTTTAGTTTTAGTTAGTAGTTTAGTTAAACTATAATAAAAAAGTTTGTGCCCATCACTGTATATATATATATATATATTTCGAACATCGCATTAGCAATAAATTTGTAAAAATTTTAATAAAAATCACAATATTTTTTAGTCTTGACATGTTTCGTAGTCTTACTACATTTTCAAAAGATTTAATTTACAATTAAAACTCTGGTAAATAAATTTAAAAACTGAAGACAATACAGAGAAAAATTAACGGACAAATAAACTTGTTATAAACCAATTAAAAATTATATTACAAATTATGACAAAATAAACTTCCTAATATTAAAATATTAATAATAATAATAATAATAATATAGTAAGTTAGATAGATAAATTTATAATATAATGAGATGTTTGTTTATTTAAAGAAGGATTTTCCTATTTAATATGAAGTGCTTCTTTTATTTTTAATTTGTTAATGGTTAGTTAACAAATTAAAAATAAATAGTTAGTGTTTTACAATTAATGGATGAATTTAAATGTTTAAAAATATGCGATTGCTCATCACTCGTAAGGTGCTCATTTATCCGTGTTGTCAAATGTCTGGAGGTTTTTCCAATATAACTGGCGTTACAGCCAGCACAAGAAAATTTGTAGACAACGTTAGATTTAAGCATCTTAGGAAGTGGATCTTTTATGCAAAAATTGTTTTTTAATTTATTGGTTGTGAATATAAATTTGATTATTACATTTTTACAATACTTTTTAATAATTTTATTAATTTTAGTTTTAGTGAAATTTGAGTAAAATCCAATAAATGGAAGCTTAAAATATCTTATATTAGTATTATCAACAGTATTTATAACATGTGGATTATTTTTCTTTTCAACATATAATTTAATTTCAGTGTCGATAACTTTTTGCGGAAATTGATTATTTTTTAAAACTAAAGAAAAAATTTTTTATATCCTTATCAAATCCAAATTGCGTGTTGTTAATTTTATATGTTCGATCAATCAAGCAACGTATAAGACCAGTTTTGTAACATGAAGGGACAAAGCTGAAGAAATTTTGTAAAAGACCCGTGTATGTTTTTTTGTGATAAACTGATGTAGAGAGTGAATTAGACTTATTAATAAGAACATCCAAAAATGGAATTTGGTTGTCTTTTTCTTTTTCCATAGTAAATCTTAAGTTTTTGTGTTGTCTATTGAGATGTTTAAAGAATTCTTGCGCTTCAAACTCTGAATTAAAAATTGCTATTATGTCATCCACATAACGTTTATAAAAAATCGGTATGGAGGATGAGCAATTATTAACCCACGTTCGTTCATGAAAACCGATAAACATATTAGCTAAAATTGTTGCTAAAGGAGAACCCATTGCAACGCCATTTAATTGATCATAAAATTTTCCGTTAAATAAGAAATGAAAACCTGATGTTGAAATTTGAAGTAATTTTTTGAAATGAGTTTTAGAAAAATATTTTGACCGAGTTTTATCTTTAAAAAACAATTCTGTTGCTATATTTATAGTTTCATTAAGTGGAATGTTAGTAAATAAGTTTTCAACATCATAAGAAACTATAAATTTGTTAGTTACGTCAACTTGTTTTAAATCTTCAACGAATGAAAATGAGTCAGAAGTGGTATAATGTTTTGGTAAATATGGAGATAATAAATCTGAAAGATGTTTAGCAAGTTTATAATTATATGTGCCAATTGTTGAAATAATTGGTCGAAAAGATGGTAGAGAAGAAACTTTACTAAGTTTGTGCATCTTAGGTAGAGCATTATTTCTTGCTGTTTGTGAACCAAGAGGATAAATTTTATTGTAAATGTCTTTTTCAAAACAGTTTTTTAAGTTTTCTAAGATACCCTTATAAAGATACTTCTCCTTTTATAGTTGGATCATCTTTTAATTCTTTAAATTTAGTTTATCACTTATAATATTTTTAAGAGAATTTATATAGTCAACTTTATTTAGAACAATTATACCATTCCCTTTGTCTGGTCTTGTTATTACGATATTTTCATTCTTCCTGAGTCTTTTTATTATTTTGTGTTTTCTCAGACAACCTTCAGACGGCGTATGTTTGTAAACATAATTATTTGCTAAATGTGAAAGTTCACTTTTAACTTGAGGTTCCGAATCCTTGTTTCTAAGTTGGGTGTTGAGAAATTGTGCAACGCTATTAAATTGAGCAAAAACATCTGTCATTTTTATAAACGCTGGTGGTAAAGCAAAGTTAAGACCATTATTCAATAAATCCAGTTCATGGTGTTGTAAAGTGTATAAAGACATATTTTGTACGAAGTTTTTATTTTTTTAATGCTAGTAAATTTAGTGAGTGAACATAATTGTGGGTTTTTATAATTGATTGTTCTTTTTTCATTACATAATTTTTAATAACTTTTGTTAAAAAATACCATTGCAAGGTTGAACATATAAAATTAACAACACGCGGTTTGGATTTGATAAGGATATAAAAAATCTTTCTTTAGTTTTAAAAAATAATCAATTTCCGCAAAAAGTTATCGACACTGAAATTAAATTATATGTTGAAAAGAAAATTAATCCACCTGTTATAAATACTGTTGATAATACTAATATAAGATATTTTAAGCTTCCGTTTATATTTATATATATATATATATATACATATATATATATATATATATATATATATATATATATATATATATATATATATATATATTCATCATATTTATATTCATTATTGATTTCAATAGCTTAGTGCTGACAAAATCTTTTCATAAGGTGATATAATCCTGATTTAGGAACATTGCAAAATCATTTTTTTTCCTGCAGTTTTTATTATCAATTTCTTTATTTCATTTAAATTCCTTAGCCTTTCCATGCTTTTAAAATAAGAATTTTCACTAAGAATTGAATTATAAAGTTAAAAAATATTTTGTCAATTATTTATAATTTTTGAAATATCTCAAAGTAATTGAATTATTAAACTTCAAACAAATTTTAATTTTGCTTTGTTTATAAAAACTTGATATAATTACGGGGGATAATACTGTTTTTACTTAATTTTAATTTTGCTTTGTTTATAAAAACTTGATAAAACTATGGGGGATAATACTGTTTAAACTTTTGCACTAAAGCTTTTTCAAAGTACAATTAAATTTTAATTAACTGTTAATTTTACAATTTCAGCAGCAATCATATAAAGCATATTTGGTAAAAGTTTCAGCTTATTTGAGAAATTTTGTGAAAAGTTAAAAAAATTAAAATAAAAAAAATTAAAATTAAAATTGCATTAAAAATGGAAAAAAAGTTAACATTTCTAAACTTTTACAAGCTACTGTATATATTAAAAGTTCTACTCATTTCTTTCAGATGCTTCATTTGCACTAGTTCATTTCTCCTATGTTTTTTTTTTTTTTTTGTAACAACAGATGCCACCTGATTGTACACCAACATTTCACAACATAAAGGGAATGAAGTAACTATATTTTATATCTGAAACAGATGCTGATTCATCAAAAGTTATTGTTATGCTCACTCTTTCATCTAGTATTTTTTAATTTGCTGATAGGTTCTACCAATAAATTGATGGTACATCAAATGGTACAAGAATGATATCCTTCATATATCAATTTGTTTATGAGTATTATAGATAATAAAGTTAGAAACTTAATGCCAAAATTGATAAGTGTTTATAGGCGTTACATTGATAATATATTTTTCTTGTTTTATGAATCTATGAAAGAGTTGCATAAAATCTATGATTTCATTAATAGCATCCACCTAACAATTAATTTTATCTTTAATGAATCTAGTTCCTTAATTTTTGCCACTATACAAAGATAAGAGCAGTCATATACTAAGTACTTTATGTTGGAAACCAACAGATACAATGAGTCTTTTGTCCAGCACGACTCCAATCATCCATATCATTATAAATATATAACTAATTTTTCTGTAATAGAATTATATCAGAATGTGAAAATCTTTTTCAAAAGTTACTTACTTTAGTGCAAACTTTTGTGTTTATGGGTTACACAAGAGCTTGGCAGACAATTTTGTAGCATTTTCTTTATCAAGACATTACTATCATGTTGTTTTTATTATCAAATTTTTAAAATCATTACTATCACTGTTGTTTTTATTATCGAATGTTTGAAATCATCATCATCACTGTTGTTTTTGTTATCAAATGTTTGGAATCATTACTATTACTGTTGTTTTTGTTATCAAATGTTTAGAATCATTACTATCAATGTTGTTTTTGTTATCAAATGTTTGAAATTTTAACTATCATAATATTTTATGTGTTTATAACATATAATGACATATAATAGAGATAATATTTGTAATATTATATATATGTATAAAATACCAAATGCTTATAATATTATATGTTTTTATAAGATATTATATAATGTTTTCATGCATTAATTAGATGTTATATTATTTATAATATTATAGATGTGTATAAATTTCTATAGAGCTAAAATTTATAATATTATATATGTGTATAAGATACTAAAGAGCAAATGTTTATAATATAATGTTTATAAGTTATTATATAGAAAAGGTTTATAATATTTTATGTGTTTATAAGATGTTAAGTAGTTTATAACTTTTAAACCCAATGTTGCAATTTTAAAGTTCACAGAAAAGTGATGGATTGAGCATTAGTGAAGAGCTTGATGATGATTTATCTATTGGGAGTTTTGCCGGCAGCAAAGTAAGTTTTGGTTTCCTATACAAAAAATCGGTGTATTTTATACTTGTTTACAAAAAACAAAAGCTGTACTTGTCTTAGGGTTTTCTTAGCTCCCTTTGCTATAATTTTTTTAATTTGTCTTTAAAACATTGCAATTATTTGTATAATTATGCAATTATTTGCATAATTATGTGCTCAATTACTAAAACATTCCAAAGTAAAAATAACCGGGTTACTAAAACTTTCTAAAGTAATGATAACTGGATTACTAAAACATTCTAGGTAATGATAACTGGATTATAAAAACATTGTAAGGTAAAGATAACTTGGTTACCAAAACAAGGTAAAGTAAAAATAACTAGATTACTAAAACATTTTTAAGTAAAGATATCTGGATTAAATTTGTGTTACATCTAAGTTCTAAAAAAAATTTTTTTTTTGTACCTTTGTACTTTGATATAAAATTATAAGCGTAATTAAAAATTAAAAATTCTTATTTTTTTAGTTATAATAGTTATTAATGAATAAACTAAAAAAATATTATTAAAATGAACTATTAAAAAGTTCAAAAGTCAACTGCAATTAAATCATTTTAAAGTATATAACTTTTTAATTAATTAAAAGGTTTTTTTGATATTAAAAGAGATTTTATTTATAAACTTATTCCATAGTGTTGCGTTTCCTGCAGAAAGTTATGAGTTTACAGAGTTTAAGTTTCAATGTTACAGATATAAAATAGTCACTGTTACAGACATAAAATAGTCAACGTTACAAACATAAAATAGGCAACGTTAGAGACATAAAATAGTCAATGTTACAGACATAAAATAGTCAACAATACAAACATAAAATAGTCAACATTACAAACATAAAATAGTGAGTGTTATAGACATAAAATAATCAACGTTACAGACATAAAATAGTCAACGTTACTAACATAAAATAGGCAACATTACAGATATAAAATATTCAACATTACAGAATTAAAATAGTCAACGTTACAGACATAAAATAGTCAACATTACAGACGTAAAATAGTCAATGATACAGATATAAAGCATTAATATTATTATTACAGAATAAACCAGACACTTTTCAGAAAAAGCTAAATAACTTTTTAAATTTTTTTCTGCGAAATAGTTTATTAGTGCAATTCTGCAATGTAAAAAAAAAATTTACATTTCAAGTTTCTATTGAAAATAAGAAATAATTTTTTTAGAAACTGTTCGCTTTTCGGAAAGTTTTGAAAAGCGGACATTTCCAAATTATATGAAAAAAACACAGATAAGATGATAAGTTTAATATTTTTATTATAATAATAATACAAACAGAAAAAACAAGAAAAAAATCAATAAATTATTAATTTGAAAACTTTTTGCACTCTTTCTACTTTTTTTGGTTTTCTTGGCAGGAGTTTCTTCTGCTGCTGCAATTTCAACACATGTTTGTTTAACTAGCTTTGCTTCTTCTTCGTCTCATAGCTGATTTAACCATGCTTCTTCTGTAAAAGTATGACCAGCCACTGTTCTGACATTTCTGGCTTTTTTTGCAGGATGTTTGTAAGCATTTTGGAGTTGAATTTGCTTCAAGAGAGCTCTTTCAAGATTTTTACACGATTTTTACGTAAAAAAAGTTCTTTTTGAAAAGTTAAATTTAAAGTTTGGGTTGAAGTCGGAGTTGCAGGCGGAATTAAGGTTTGTGTTTATTGAGCAATTTGAGGAAAAGAACTTGGGTTGCATGGTGATTTTGTAACTGCTGACAATGTTATTAAGGTGTTACTATAAGTTTGAAAAATTTGTAATTTTTTCAATGTTGTCTTGAAAGAGCCCAGTGTTTTTAAAACCAGCAATAATTTGAGTATGAGTGTAAGCTTTGTTGCTTTTATACAACTGTGCAAGGAGACTTTGGAAATTTTTTTGGACAAATTGCTGAAACCACTTTCAGCATAAATTTTTCTTAAAATATTATGCCTAACATCTTTGACATGGCGAAATACACCAACATCAAGAGGCTGTAGAATGCGAGATGAATGAGCGGGAATGCAAATTAGTGTTATATTTTCTTTACACTTCAAGGCTACATTTAATGACACATGTGTACTGTAGACATCTAAAAGTAAAATATGTTGACAATTTTTTGAATGTGAGGCGCTTTGCACCTCTTCTGGTAATTACTTTGCATTAGTCACCATTGAAACCAGTTTTATCACATTTTCACAAATGCATGGCTTTACCAAAACCTATTTTTGCCGAATCAAAATGTTTTTTCAAAGCATCAAAATAACTGGCAATAATTTCTGGTGTGCATGACCCTGCTCTAAAAGATGTGATGTTTGTAGCTGATCTTTCACTTGGTTCTGAGTGTCATTGACTCATAAATCCTTTTTACCATTTGCTACCAGGCGTTCCATTTTTGAACAAACACTATCATTTTCAATTAAATAGTCTCTCACTAACCTTTGAACTTGATCTAATCATCTACAAATCCCCAGTCGTTAAGCATTTCAAGAAGGTGAATCAAGGTTAACTCAATAAAAGGACTCACTTTAGTTGTACTGCAAACATAACAAAAACAACCTTATCCAATGCGCTTTTTATTGTCTCCTCAGTGTAAGGATTCTCGTTTGTTTTATTTTTTGACATTTTAAGTTTAGTAAATTCAATTCAGTTACAGATTTATAGAGATTTTAGAAATTGAAGAAACAATTTTGTGGTTACTTTGTGTACTTTTGTACTTTCTACAGTATGAGTGCAAAAGTACAAAATTAATTAACACGAGTGAAAACTTAAAGTAAAGAAATATAATTTTCCCGATAAGTGTCCACTTTTGTGCCCTGTCCGGTTTGTGGTACTTTTGTGTCCGGTTTGTTCGGTTTGTGGTACTTTTGTGTCCGGTTTGTTCGGTTTGTGGTACTTTTGTGTCCGGTTTGTTTGGTTTGTGGTACTTTTACTCTATATTTTGGAAATTTTTATTATATGTGCAACAAAACAGTTCTACACATTTTGTTTTTTGTTTATTTGTAGGGTAAGTTGAATCGGATTTATTCATTTTTTTAAATTGCGGAAAAGTTAAAATATGTATTGCCTCGGTAGTTATTCACTGTACCAAGTACTGGGTGCAATCAATAACTAAAAAAAACATGAAATAACTATGGCTTACTGTGTCCCAGCCACAGAAAATTAAATTCAATTTTAAATTTTTGGGATATGACTGTAAAGAAAAGATTAAACTGCTAAATGGAGACATAAATATCAATAATCTGAAATGTAAGCTTCAACATTTTAAATTATCTTAACCATGATCTCCATATTAAATAAAAAGAAGGTAATAAATTTACTCTTGCTAGATTAAAACAAAAATTTCAAAAATATGTAATCAAAAGTTTTATGATAACGACTATTAATTAAGAAATATGAGCACATAAAATGATGACATTACCAATATATAAGTATATATATATATATTTGTTTATTTCTTTTGTTTATTTATTTTGTATGAGTAGGCTGATGACATCCTGACTACTGATCAAACGGTATCTCAATTAAGTGGAGTTGGGTTTGACTATGGTGAAGACGCAGAAAGTCAATGATTAGTTATACAAAATTGTGTAAATTATTGAAACATTTTTAGATATTAGAAAAAAAGAAATCATATTTAAAAAAAATTATTGATCAATTTATTTAAAATTTATTACAAAGGTTGTTCGAATCAATTGTTTCTCTTTTTTAATCCATGATCCAGAGCACGAATACTTAGCTTTTTTCTTTCGCTCACCAAAACAATAGCCTTCTGGCTATTGTTTTGGTGACTCGCAACTTTATTACTGAAAAAATCTTATAAATTAAATTTTTTACTGAATTAAAATTTTTTATTTAATTCAATTTTTTGTTTTTAAAAAAAAAATTTATTAGTTGTTTTTATGTTAATCGTATTATAAATTTTGATTATTTTACATATATTGAAAACAATGTCATAAAATTTGTATAGAAAATTTTTGAAAAACTTTTGAATAATAATTTGAAAAAAGTAAAAAAAAACATTGAAAAAAGTAAAAAAAAAACATTGAAAAAAGTAAAAAAAAAACATTGAAAAAAGTAAACTTTACGTGTTAAGTAAAATAAGACATAAACAGAAAACCAAAGAAGTTTTAAGTAAGTTTTCAAAGTTATTATTATTTTTTTCTAGTAATTTTTATTAAAAACTTGTAATAGTATTAAATGGTTAAAAAAAAAAGATCTAGGCTAGAAAACAATTTTAATTTAAGTCGTGAGAGGTTGATTGAGGATTTTTTTGTATTTGAGTTAAGTAACATCCCAGTAAATTCTAAACTTACTGAGATGTTATCTTGTGATTAATTTTGTTTAAATTAATTTTTTCATCATAATTTTTGTTCAAATTAATTTTCTCATCATAAATTTTGTTCAAATGTGATTGAAAAATTTTAATTGTTATCTTTTTTTATGCATATAATTTTTAGATTTATTGACAGTAATTGAAAAAAATTATGAGTTCATTGTTATGATTTAAGTTGAATTCATTGACATAACATTAACTCTTTAGTCATGGCTATGGTTTGAGATCTTTTTTATAATTTTTTTTTAGAATATAATCAATAACATATAAAATTTGACTTTCTAAGCAAGTAGAAAATACAAAATATTCAATGGATGTTTGGTTTGAGTAATTATTAGATACTTAGTTTATTTAGAATCACAAATACATAAATATACTAAAATTACTTTTTATGTAACGCTTTAAAATTATGTATTTAATTTATTTCACAAGTGATTCTAAATAATAATACGACCTTGTGATAAGTTGGTTAAACATTTACAATACATAGATAACTTTAAATGTTACTAAAGAGTAACTACAATATAAAATATCTGAGAATATTTTAAAAATAAAAATGTTACTACAGTGTGATTGCAATTTAAAACATCTTAGATTATACGCTTAAAACATCATTTAGCTGACAACATTATTGAGTTGAAAACATTCGAGCTGCTATTGCATAAATAAAATACTGCACGATTTAATAAATAAATTACATGCTAAACAAATTATATATAAAGAATAACATGATGTTTTGAGAGCAATTTGAAGAAAACAAACAATATGTTTGACAGCATGTAAACAATTCCTTTTATTTAAACTCGCAAAATCGTTTGTGATTGTATCTCTAAAAGATGCTATCAACATCAAAAGTATAGAACCAGTCGCAGAAGCCCAGATATAATTTGCAGCAATTGCTTATTTCTCTGTTCTTTTTAGTTAAATGCTCTTCTACGGAAGAGCAGATAATGCGGAAGTTGACGCCTCTTTTCATACCAATAGGGAAAGCTGGTACTGAACTCCGATTCTCTTATTCTGAAGCAAGCTCTCTAATCACTACGTCACGGCTCGTACTTTATAGTATTACATCATACAATACTGATTTATTTATTTTCTGCGGCGAGCATGTACTCACTGAGTAGTAAACCACTTTTGTAGCAAGTTTAAAAGTAATTTTAACATTTTTAGTCACGTAGTAAAGTTCATCAAATTTTCTTTTAAAAGTTTAATACTGATTTAATTTGTTTTACATTAAACGGCAAGTTGTTCCAAATTGTGTTGACGTGATTGGAAAAACCATTTTTCCTAATCGACTGTCTACTGTTATGGAGATCTTGGTTATGGATATATTCACGGATACTTCCGCCCGGTTCTGTTAATAGAAAAGATTCTTAGGGAAGATACCGTACTAAGTTGGTGTAGATTATTAATTTTTAAAAAGATAATTCATATCTTTTCTAATTGACAAGTTAAATTCAGTCTTTTTAATCTTTCTTTATAAAGTAACTTTGAATATCTCGAAATTAGTCTCGTTGCTCTAAGTTTTACTCTTTTGATAAGATTAATATCTTTTTTCTGAAATCGATTTCTAATAACAGAAGCGCATTCAAAAAGAGTATTAACAAAACATATAACAACTTAACTAAACCAGTGTTTAAAAATGAAAATATATTTCGAATAAGACCTAAAAATTTTTCTATATTTAATTTCGTACTCAAACACAGCATTGCTTTTGAGTATGGAATAAAACAATTACATTTCTTGTTAAGAAGCATTTTTTTTTTTTTTATTTACTAATTATTTCTTCAGTATTATATAAGTTTACAGTAAAAAAGAAACTTTAGCTAGATAACTGAAAGGAAGTAATACCTAATGAAAGGTGTCTTCCTTATTTCCTAATTTTTACAGCCTAAAGACGTTTGTCTTTAAGCCTAAGCTTACAGCCTAAAGACGTATGTCTTTAAAAAAATGAAATAATATTTTACCATCAACACTCTGCACAACCAATATTTTGACATTTTGAATCCATATTAAAAACATAAAGGCTTTATTTTTGTTTGGTCCTGGAAAAATTTTTTTCGCTTAATTTCAATTGATTAACTTCAATTGCAATTTTGCGAGTGACTTGATTTATTTTAAAATAAGAAATATATTTCTTTTTTCAAGAAACACATATCTTGTATCTGTCATTTTGTAAACATTCGTTTTAGACTTTGTCACCGTGTACAACACATAACATACTGTCAAATGACATTCATAACTTAATACCCATAATTTTGACTTGTGGCACCCTTGATCTGGGTGTACAATATATATATATATATATATATATATATATATATATATATATATATATATATATATATATATATATATATATATATATATATATATATATATATATATATACATTATTTTACAAAAACAAACATGGCTTCTAAACGAAGATCACATCTTATCGTCATAAGCCAAGAGAGAGTACGTAAAATAAAAACGCCTTGTTACAAGTGAGTTCGTATAAGTAACATAAAAACAATAAATCGTACTTAATTATATGAATATAAATTATACTAAAGTATAAAATAAAGATTGAACATACATGACTCAAAACAATAAAACATTATTTCGTCACAAGATAAATTAAATAAAAGTATTCTAAGATATTTTCAATAGAGATAAAATCTTTTTATTTATTTTAAAAAACAAGAAAAAGTTAGGCAAAAATTTTATTCTAGAAATGTGCAGCACGATAAGTGACATAAAACTGATTAAGTTTTGTTCGAGAGAACAGTTCATTTAGATAATTACTATTTCTCATGTTAAAATCGCCTAATAATTTAAAATTAAAAAGGTTTTTTAAAATAAAAGTCGATAAATCATATTTCCACATAAAAACAAAATTATAAATTTTTATTTACATTTAGTTTATATACATCAAGGACATTCATTCTATTAAAAAATATTAAGGAATCCCAGTGGGCACAGGACCTAAATAAGACGTCTTTTGAACGTTTAAAAGACGTCCAAAACGTTCAAAAGACGTTTAAAAGACGTCTTTTTTACGTCCTGTGCCCACTGGGATGTGCCTAGTAAACATTATTGTAGCGATGAGCAAAGCTGCAGTGGACCGTTCAAAATGTCTATATAGATTCCACTATAGAAAGTTTGCTAGAAAACTTTAGTTAATTTTTTTATCTAAATAATTGGACAATAAAATTTTTTTGTAAATTTGAGGGTAGAAAACGTTGTTTGAAGAGCGGAAAGAGTCCATTTTGTTTTGCTTATTCAATGTTAACTTGTAATAAAATTTTTTGGAGAGTGGCATTTAGTGACAGACTTAATTTCAATTTGGTCATTAAGAAATTTTGTAGAGCGGGTGAAAAAGAATCTATTTTGTTTTACTTACATTTAATGTTAACTTGTTACATTTAAAACATTTAAATGCGTTTTAAAGTTCTTTGTTCATCATGGAAAATAGTAGATAGATGCCACTATTAGAGAGAAAAAGTTCGTGTTATCAGAAAACATAATACATAAAAAGATTTGATGTTTTATACAAGTCGTTGATAAATAAAAGAGGTCTTAAAATGGAACCTTGCGAAATACCTCAAGAAACATTTAAAAACTGTATATGATTAAGTTCATTACAAGAAACAAATTGTTTTCTGTTATATAAATACCTTTGAAACCATCTAATTATTTTTTTATTTATTCAGTAATAATTAAGTTTATACAGCAAATTATCATTATAAATAGTATCAAATTTTTTGAAAGATCGTTAAAGATTCCTAATGTGAATTAAGATTTTTCAAAGAAACTGGAAATTTTACGTACTACTAGAAAATTGCATGTTCAATTGAATTTTTTAAAGCCAAATTTATTGTTGTATAATTTATTTAAACTAAAATAATTTAATACTCTATCTTTGACAGCTGCCATTGATGGTCCGCTATGTAACTGATGAGAAAAACTGCAGTGATCCGCTCAAAATGCCTGTATAGATCCATTAAAATTTCGCAACGTTTGCTGGGATTTTTGCAATCGTAAGGCAATCATATGCAATTATAATTGTTAATGTTGTAAATGATTGTCCAAATAGACCGTTAACTTTTTTTACAACAATCGTTAATTTTTTTTTTTGATTTTTTAAACTCCTTTTTTTTTTAATTTAATTCGTCAGTAAAAAATGTTATTTAAATAAAATCTACATGACCGGGGCAAAAGAAGACAATATTTGCCTTATCAATAATCTACTATAATTAGTATCACTTATAATAAGAAAGAAATACCCATAGCTATTAAATTAAAACTGTATAAAAATATACAGTGGTGCTCACATATAAATAGCATTAATACTAAAATCTCAAAAAATATTGCAATGATAACAAGGGCTAAACATTTCTAAACATAACATGTCTGAAAAAATTATATTTCGTCTTTATTTGTTCTAAGTTGGCTTTCTGTAATATTGCGTAGGGTATTACTAATCATAAAAAACTTAAAAAACAGTACAAAAAACAAATACATGCCTAAAATTGTATTTGGAACCGAGAGATGTGTTCCTTTCCAATCACTTTTAAGTGTGTTTGGAGCTTTAAATGTGTATAACCTCGACTTAAACCAAGTTTTATTGTTCGTGTTTAAAACAAAACTGGGATTACTTCTAACATAGGAGAAAGGCGCCTATGATGGCATAGCGCCTATGATGGCATACCAGTCATATTTCCATTAAAATTGGTTTTGGTAAAAAAATGATTAGACATACATGACTATACTGACTTTACATTAGTTTTAGTGAAAAAACGTCCCTTGTGCACAAGTATTGTTTTTATAATCAACAAAAATCGATTTTGGGATGTGCTGTTGTAGTTTTATTTCCTTCATATATTTAAGATTGTGATTTTACTATTAACTGTGCAGAAATGAAATTTTCATGCATTTTATATTCAAGTTTTGTGCATTTAGTGAAATAGTTACTTTAATTTTATCTTTTGAACAAAGCAGACACAGCTTGTTTTAATGAAAATGATGACTTTTACCCATGATGGCATACTGACGAGTTGGGGGTGTTGAAATATTGACGAGTTGGGAAAACCTTTTTTTTTTTATAAGGAAAACTTATTTTTAAGTAAAGTTAAAAGAAAGCGATGCTCCAAAATTTTTTTTTGTTCTAAAAAATACGTAAAACGCAATATATCCTATGCGCATGCGCAAAATTTTACAATGCTGGTGTGTAGCATGAAATGGTAAATTAGGATGGTCTCGAGTAATTTCTGGCTTTTCTGAGGGAAGACTCTAAGGTTAAATGAAATCATTAAGTTACCCTCGATCCTAACTAGCCCCATCCTCCCCTATGCCATCATAGGAGCAGTGTTTGCCTATGATGGCATACTTGTGCTTTTTTTTGCAATGAGAATAACTTATAAAAAAAATAAAACTGATGAAAACTCCCAGAGTAATTATTGTTCTAGATGTTAAAAGGAATGTATCCATATCAAAACTTTTATTATTGGTCTTCAGGATACTGAATAATGAAGCTTCAAAGTTAAGTATGCCATCATAGACGCCTTTCCCCTATATTATAATTTTCGTTTTAGTAAAATTTACCAAATGTAAACTACAAGTTTTACTCTTCAAAGTTTTTTAAACAACTTTATTGTTCATAAATTTTTTTAAAAGCTTTCCAGTCATTTTTAACAAAAGATTTAAGCAGTTTAAAAATGAATCAAAATGATTATTTTATTTATAGATTTCAATATACACAACTTAAAATGTTTTTTTATTAAATTAAATCATTCAAAGAAAACTTTTATTATAGCAATGAATCGATAGGATAATTTGTCTAGTGACGATGTTATTAATGAAATAATCTTGGTTTTTTTTTTACTCAAGAGTTTTTGTTCATATAGTTCTTAAATATTTTACTAATTAAAAGGATTACAGCACTTCATAAAAAAAAAACATTATATTAAGTAATTACATTAAGAACGGATCAGATGCGAATACAATTGTTAATTTTGAATAGCGTGAGAAAATGTTAAAAAAAGTTATAACCCTCTTTACTTCGTGTTCATCTAATTCTCGAATAAGAAAAATAAACAGTTTACTTTTCTTGGATTAAAGCTCTGAAATAAAACAAAATTAAAGCTCGTTTTTTTATATTAAAAAAAAAAACAGAAACCGGTTTTAAGGTTTTGCCAACTGAATAAACAAACTTTAAATTATCCATAAAAAATTACTTTTCAAACTTTAAATTATCCATAAAAAATTACTTTTCCATATAAAATTTTATTGCAGCTATCAGCTATCAATACTTATTCATAATTTTTCAATTTCTTGAAACGTTTTTAAAAAAATGTTAGAAATTAATAATTTACCAGCCATTTTAGATAATTTTTTAGATAATAAATTAAGTCTTTTAAAATGGTTATAAATTAGAGTAACTTTAGCTTTTTTAGTACATTGAACACATTTAATGGTTTAATTTAAAAAAAATGTTTTATGAACCAAATAATCAGAAAAAAACAGAAAAAACAGCGTAGAAAAGAAATCATTTAGGTGCCTTTTATATATAAATGCTAGGGTCTTTTAGGAACACCCTTAAGAAATTATATGGTGCTATGAGAATGACTTCTAATATATCTTTGAACTAATTAAATTTAAGTAAATGAGCCTAATTTAAGTGATTGGAGGAGGGGCGTTGTCTTCAGAAGAGTTTCAAGCTAAATGCCAGCTTTAATGCCTCATTAGAAAACATCATGAACTTTCTAGTTAAATGCTCTTCTGTAATGCTTTGTGACAAGACAGTTAGGTCTTCTTGTTAGATCTTCTTGAAGCATAGGAGAATCTTAGCAACAATGAAAAAAATAAAAAAAGTACTTTATATATGCCAAAACTTTTAACTGATTGGTTTTATCATTTATTTATGTTATTTGTTTTATTTATAATCTTATATATATATATATACATATATATATATATATATAAATATATATATATAAGATTATAAATGGTTATGAATATCAAATAATATTGAAAAAAGTTTTTAAATAGGTCAGAGTTTGAAATAGTATAGTAAAGGGAATTTTTAACTTAATAAAGATTCAAAAACATTTATTAAAATGGTACAAAAATATATTTGCTGTTAAAACAGGTAAATTTTAAGTTCAATCATTCATGTGACATTTTTTAACTGCTGATATTTTTCTAAATGATAATTTTTGGCTTTCGAAATTTTCTCAAACTATTTTACCTAACACTTATATACCCTATAATTTTTAATTAAGGTTTTCCCCCGTTCCATTTTAATGTCAATTAAAATGAAATTTGTTATATTAAATTTTTTATTTTATTATTTCATTTCAATATTTCATTTCAAAACTTTATTTCAATATTGTCTCTTAAAATGCTCTATTTTAATAAAGTTTTATTTCAATTTTTTTCCCGAAACAAAATCCAATTTGACATTTGACATAAACTGTTTGCAAAGAGATTTGAAGTAAATAAAAACTTTTTTATTTGCATTGTTGACGTCAAGAGTCTTTTGCTTATATAATAAATGTTTAAAACGTCATAAGTAATTTGATAATTGCAGATTAACGATATATATTTTTTAAAGTTTCAGTTTCTTTTCGTATCTTATTACCACAAACAAATAATTGAAATATTATAAAAAGACTGAAACATAAAAACTAATGCAGATTACTTTTAGTGCTTGACAAAATTTTTGTATTATTTTTTCACCTCGGTATCACCATTTAGCAATATAAAAGAGAGAACTCAAATATAACACAATTAATACAATAAGATTAGAGATTTTTTTATATAAGAGTTATCTTTAAATAGCCATGCATCAGTCTGAAAATGATACATTTATACAAAACGGTTGCGATTACTTTTGGGAGATAGTAACGCGTATGCAAAAAAGTGCCAATTTGGAACCAATTAAAGTAGCATGTACAAAATTGGTTCCAAACAAGCCCTCCTATTTTGGTGAGGAGTTTCATGGAAAATTATCTAAAGAAAGAGAAAAAGAACTTTTAGAAGGAAAAGTAGGACGATACCTTGTTCGAGAAAGTTTTGCGAACTCTTGCTTACACATGTATACGCTAGCTTTTAACTATAATAATACAATTCGCCATATAAAGTTAATTTTTAACCCTGAAACGAATAAATTTAGAGTTGACTCATACGATAAAGAATATTCTACTGTACAGGAAATTATGACAGACATTATTGAGTTATTCAGTAGCTTGAAAGAAATTTGTATTTCTGAAAGAAAAAAATCCTACTGGAAACCACATTCTTTTAAAATGGTTTCATATAAATATCCAAAATGGTGTGATCATTGTAATCATTTTCTTTTGGGTTTTTTTAATCAAGGTTTCAAATGTGAAGATTGTAACATAAATGTTCATCAAGCATGTCAAAGTACTTTAGTACCGTGTTCAAAAACTGTTGTTTCGATGCATAAATTGTCAAAAAGAGTTATAAAGTACTGATGTGAAATTGTTTTTAACCATCAAAAATAGTATCAAGATTTTTTATGGATAAAGTTTCTTTAAACAAACTAATAATATGTATGTTTTATTAAAGAACGTACAGCAAAAGAATAACAATTTTAAAGAACTTCACAGTTTCATTTTTCTTTACAGAACTATTGATTTGAACATAAATTTAAAACAAGTTAATCTGCAGCAAAGTATATTACAAAATATAAACAATGTGACAGAGTTTATTTTATGTCTTAAAAGTACATTAAAGATTTTATTAACGTTTCTTCCGTTTCTACTTTAGTCCAATTGTTCTAAAATGTTGAAACTGAAGAAAGTATTTAATATTTTTAGGTTCCAAACCTCTTACTCTGTTTATGTATAAAATATCTTCAAGAAGAAACATAAGTATCCAATTAAAGGTATTTTATCAATCATTTAGAAGAAATTTCTGTTAATATTTTACTGGATTTTTTTCATTTATTTTTAATAAAAATAAATGAAAATAAGAAATTTTACTAAAAAGAAAAAAATCAATGTTTATATATAAAAAAATTTTTTTTCGAATTTGTTTTCAAAAATGTCAATTGAAAAGCAAAAATAATTTATGTAAATATTTAATTAAACGTCTGCTGTATAAAAAAAAAAAAAATTGCTTACGCGTCAATATTTGCTCAAAGGGAGTGTAATATAATTGTAATATAAGTCTAGTCAAAAAAATCAATGGAAGAATTTAATATGGATATATTAAGTGCACTGTGCGCAATAAGACCGCAAAATTATTGGTATTCAATTCGAGATTTGATCTAAAAGTTCGCAGCAACCTAAAGTTTTAAAAGGTCCCAATGTTTTTTAAGTAAGTTTTTGAAGAAACACTGCTTAAAAAATCCAAAGTAACCCAAAAAATGTATATACTTATACTTTTTAAATAATTTGTTTAAGTTAATGAGTTATATCAGTAATATCTAAAACAATGGTATACATTCCAGATAAGATAAAACTTTGTATACATTTTAATTGTTATCTTTTTTTATGCATATAATTTTTAGATTTATTGACAGTAATTGAAAAAAATTATGAGTTCATTGTTATGATTTAAGTTGAATTCATTGACATAACATTAACTCTTTAGTCATGGCTATGGTTTGAGATCTTTTTTATAATTTTTTTTTAGAATATAATCAATAACATATAAAATTTGACTTTCTAAGCAAGTAGAAAATACAAAATATTCAATGGATGTTTGGTTTGAGTAATTATTAGATACTTAGTTTATTTAGAATCACAAATACATAAATATACTAAAAATACTTTTTATGTAACGCTTTAAAATTATGTATTTAATTTATTTCACAAGTGATTCTAAATAATAATACGACCTTGTGATAAGTTGGTTAAACATTTACAATACATAGATAACTTTAAATGTTACTAAAGAGTAACTACAATATAAAATATCTGAGAATATTTTAAAAATAAAAATGTTACTACAGTGTGATTGCAATTTAAAACATCTTAGATTATACGCTTAAAACATCATTTAGCTGACAACATTATTGAGTTGAAAACATTCGAGCTGCTATTGCATAAATAAAATACTGCACGATTTAATAAATAAATTACATGCTAAACAAATTATATATAAAGAATAACATGATGTTTTGAGAGCAATTTGAAGAAAACAAACAATATGTTTGACAGCATGTAAACAATTCCTTTTATTTAAACTCGCAAAATCGTTTGTGATTGTATCTCTAAAAGATGCTATCAACATATTTAGGAAATTCCAAGCCAATCTTAGCAGAAGCCCAGATATAATTTGCAGCGATACTGTTTATTTCTCTGTTCTTTTTAGTTAAATGCTCTTCTACGGAAGAGCAGATAATTAGGAAGTTGACGCCTCTTTTCATACCAATAGGGAAAGCTGGTACTGAACTTCGGATCTCTTTATTCTGAAGCAAGCTCTCTAATCACTACGTCACGGCTCGTACTTTATAGTATTACATCATACAATACTGATTTATTTATTTTCTGCGGCGAGCATGTACTCACTGAGTAGTAAACCACTTTTGTAGCAAGTTTAAAAGTAATTTTAACATTTTAAGTCACGTAGTAAAGTTCATCAAATTTTCTTTTAAAAGTTTAATACTGATTTAATTTGTTTTACATTAAACGGCAAGTTGTTCCAAATTGTGTTGACGTGATTGGAAAAACCATTTTTCCTAATCGACTGTCTACTGTTATCGGAGATCTTTGGTTATGGATATATTCACGGATACTTCCGCCCGGTTCTGTTAATAGAAAAAGTTCTTAGGGAAGATACCGTACTAAGTTGGTGTAGATTATTAATTTTTAAAAAGATAATTCATATCTTTTCTAATTGACAAGTTAAATTCAGTCTTTTTAATCTTTCTTTATAAAGTAACTTTGAATATCTCGAAATTAGTCTCGTTGCTCTAAGTTTTACTCTTTTGATAAGATTAATATCTTTTTTCTGAAATCGATTTCTAATAACAGAAGCGCATTCAAAAAGAGTATTAACAAAACATATAACAACTTAACTAAACCAGTGTTTAAAAATGAAAATATATTTCGAATAAGACCTAAAAATTTTTCTATATTTAATTTCGTACTCAAACACAGCATTGCTTTTGAGTATGGAATAAAACAATTACATTTCTTGTTAAGAAGCATTTTTTTTTTTTTTATTTACTAATTATTTCTTCAGTATTATATAAGTTTACAGTAAAAAAGAAACTTTAGCTAGATAACTGAAAGGAAGTAATACCTAATGAAAGGTGTCTTCCTTATTTCCTAATTTTTACAGCCTAAAGACGTTTGTCTTTAAGCCTAAGCTTACAGCCTAAAGACGTATGTCTTTAAAAAAATGAAATAATATTTTACCATCAACACTCTGCACAACCAATATTTTGACATTTTGAATCCATATTAAAAACATAAAGGCTTTATTTTTGTTTGGTCCTGGAAAAATTTTTTTCGCTTAATTTCAATTGATTAACTTCAATTGCAATTTTGCGAGTGACTTGATTTATTTTAAAATAAGAAATATATTTCTTTTTTCAAGAAACACATATCTTGTATCTGTCATTTTGTAAACATTCGTTTTAGACTTTGTCACCGTGTACAACACATAACATACTGTCAAATGACATTCATAACTTAATACCCATAATTTTGACTTGTGGCACCCTTGATCTGGGTGTACAATATATATATATATATATATATATATATATATATATATATATATATATATATATATATATATATATATATATATATATATATATATATATATATATATATACATTATTTTACAAAAACAAACATGGCTTCTAAACGAAGATCACATCTTATCGTCATAAGCCAAGAGAGAGTACGTAAAATAAAAACGCCTTGTTACAAGTGAGTTCGTATAAGTAACATAAAAACAATAAATCGTACTTAATTATATGAATATAAATTATACTAAAGTATAAAATAAAGATTGAACATACATGACTCAAAACAATAAAACATTATTTCGTCACAAGATAAATTAAATAAAAGTATTCTAAGATATTTTCAATAGAGATAAAATCTTTTTATTTATTTTAAAAAACAAGAAAAAGTTAGGCAAAAATTTTATTCTAGAAATGTGCAGCACGATAAGTGACATAAAACTGATTAAGTTTTGTTCGAGAGAACAGTTCATTTAGATAATTACTATTTCTCATGTTAAAATCGCCTAATAATTTAAAATTAAAAAGGTTTTTTAAAATAAAAGTCGATAAATCATATTTCCACATAAAAACAAAATTATAAATTTTTATTTACATTTAGTTTATATACATCAAGGACATTCATTCTATTAAAAAATATTAAGGAATCCCAGTGGGCACAGGACCTAAATAAGACGTCTTTTGAACGTTTAAAAGACGTCCAAAACGTTCAAAAGACGTTTAAAAGACGTCTTTTTTACGTCCTGTGCCCACTGGGATGTGCCTAGTAAACATTATTGTAGCGATGAGCAAAGCTGCAGTGGACCGTTCAAAATGTCTATATAGATTCCACTATAGAAAGTTTGCTAGAAAACTTTAGTTAATTTTTTTATCTAAATAATTGGACAATAAAATTTTTTTGTAAATTTGAGGGTAGAAAACGTTGTTTGAAGAGCGGAAAGAGTCCATTTTGTTTTGCTTATTCAATGTTAACTTGTAATAAAATTTTTTGGAGAGTGGCATTTAGTGACAGACTTAATTTCAATTTGGTCATTAAGAAATTTTGTAGAGCGGGTGAAAAAGAATCTATTTTGTTTTACTTACATTTAATGTTAACTTGTTACATTTAAAACATTTAAATGCGTTTTAAAGTTCTTTGTTCATCATGGAAAATAGTAGATAGATGCCACTATTAGAGAGAAAAAGTTCGTGTTATCAGAAAACATAATACATAAAAAGATTTGATGTTTTATACAAGTCGTTGATAAATAAAAGAGGTCTTAAAATGGAACCTTGCGAAATACCTCAAGAAACATTTAAAAACTGTATATGATTAAGTTCATTACAAGAAACAAATTGTTTTCTGTTATATAAATACCTTTGAAACCATCTAATTATTTTTTTATTTATTCAGTAATAATTAAGTTTATACAGCAAATTATCATTATAAATAGTATCAAATTTTTTGAAAGATCGTTAAAGATTCCTAATGTGAATTAAGATTTTTCAAAGAAACTGGAAATTTTACGTACTACTAGAAAATTGCATGTTCAATTGAATTTTTTAAAGCCAAATTTATTGTTGTATAATTTATTTAAACTAAAATAATTTAATACTCTATCTTTGACAGCTGCCATTGATGGTCCGCTATGTAACTGATGAGAAAAACTGCAGTGATCCGCTCAAAATGCCTGTATAGATCCATTAAAATTTCGCAACGTTTGCTGGGATTTTTGCAATCGTAAGGCAATCATATGCAATTATAATTGTTAATGTTGTAAATGATTGTCCAAATAGACCGTTAACTTTTTTTACAACAATCGTTAATTTTTTTTTTTGATTTTTTAAACTCCTTTTTTTTTTAATTTAATTCGTCAGTAAAAAATGTTATTTAAATAAAATCTACATGACCGGGGCAAAAGAAGACAATATTTGCCTTATCAATAATCTACTATAATTAGTATCACTTATAATAAGAAAGAAATACCCATAGCTATTAAATTAAAACTGTATAAAAATATACAGTGGTGCTCACATATAAATAGCATTAATACTAAAATCTCAAAAAATATTGCAATGATAACAAGGGCTAAACATTTCTAAACATAACATGTCTGAAAAAATTATATTTCGTCTTTATTTGTTCTAAGTTGGCTTTCTGTAATATTGCGTAGGGTATTACTAATCATAAAAAACTTAAAAAACAGTACAAAAAACAAATACATGCCTAAAATTGTATTTGGAACCGAGAGATGTGTTCCTTTCCAATCACTTTTAAGTGTGTTTGGAGCTTTAAATGTGTATAACCTCGACTTAAACCAAGTTTTATTGTTCGTGTTTAAAACAAAACTGGGATTACTTCTAACATAGGAGAAAGGCGCCTATGATGGCATAGCGCCTATGATGGCATACCAGTCATATTTCCATTAAAATTGGTTTTGGTAAAAAAATGATTAGACATACATGACTATACTGACTTTACATTAGTTTTAGTGAAAAAACGTCCCTTGTGCACAAGTATTGTTTTTATAATCAACAAAAATCGATTTTGGGATGTGCTGTTGTAGTTTTATTTCCTTCATATATTTAAGATTGTGATTTTACTATTAACTGTGCAGAAATGAAATTTTCATGCATTTTATATTCAAGTTTTGTGCATTTAGTGAAATAGTTACTTTAATTTTATCTTTTGAACAAAGCAGACACAGCTTGTTTTAATGAAAATGATGACTTTTACCCATGATGGCATACTGACGAGTTGGGGGTGTTGAAATATTGACGAGTTGGGAAAACCTTTTTTTTTTTATAAGGAAAACTTATTTTTAAGTAAAGTTAAAAGAAAGCGATGCTCCAAAATTTTTTTTTGTTCTAAAAAATACGTAAAACGCAATATATCCTATGCGCATGCGCAAAATTTTACAATGCTGGTGTGTAGCATGAAATGGTAAATTAGGATGGTCTCGAGTAATTTCTGGCTTTTCTGAGGGAAGACTCTAAGGTTAAATGAAATCATTAAGTTACCCTCGATCCTAACTAGCCCCATCCTCCCCTATGCCATCATAGGAGCAGTGTTTGCCTATGATGGCATACTTGTGCTTTTTTTTGCAATGAGAATAACTTATAAAAAAAATAAAACTGATGAAAACTCCCAGAGTAATTATTGTTCTAGATGTTAAAAGGAATGTATCCATATCAAAACTTTTATTATTGGTCTTCAGGATACTGAATAATGAAGCTTCAAAGTTAAGTATGCCATCATAGACGCCTTTCCCCTATATTATAATTTTCGTTTTAGTAAAATTTACCAAATGTAAACTACAAGTTTTACTCTTCAAAGTTTTTTAAACAACTTTATTGTTCATAAATTTTTTTAAAAGCTTTCCAGTCATTTTTAACAAAAGATTTAAGCAGTTTAAAAATGAATCAAAATGATTATTTTATTTATAGATTTCAATATACACAACTTAAAATGTTTTTTTATTAAATTAAATCATTCAAAGAAAACTTTTATTATAGCAATGAATCGATAGGATAATTTGTCTAGTGACGATGTTATTAATGAAATAATCTTGGTTTTTTTTTTACTCAAGAGTTTTTGTTCATATAGTTCTTAAATATTTTACTAATTAAAAGGATTACAGCACTTCATAAAAAAAAAACATTATATTAAGTAATTACATTAAGAACGGATCAGATGCGAATACAATTGTTAATTTTGAATAGCGTGAGAAAATGTTAAAAAAAGTTATAACCCTCTTTACTTCGTGTTCATCTAATTCTCGAATAAGAAAAATAAACAGTTTACTTTTCTTGGATTAAAGCTCTGAAATAAAACAAAATTAAAGCTCGTTTTTTTATATTAAAAAAAAAAACAGAAACCGGTTTTAAGGTTTTGCCAACTGAATAAACAAACTTTAAATTATCCATAAAAAATTACTTTTCAAACTTTAAATTATCCATAAAAAATTACTTTTCCATATAAAATTTTATTGCAGCTATCAGCTATCAATACTTATTCATAATTTTTCAATTTCTTGAAACGTTTTTAAAAAAATGTTAGAAATTAATAATTTACCAGCCATTTTAGATAATTTTTTAGATAATAAATTAAGTCTTTTAAAATGGTTATAAATTAGAGTAACTTTAGCTTTTTTAGTACATTGAACACATTTAATGGTTTAATTTAAAAAAAATGTTTTATGAACCAAATAATCAGAAAAAAACAGAAAAAACAGCGTAGAAAAGAAATCATTTAGGTGCCTTTTATATATAAATGCTAGGGTCTTTTAGGAACACCCTTAAGAAATTATATGGTGCTATGAGAATGACTTCTAATATATCTTTGAACTAATTAAATTTAAGTAAATGAGCCTAATTTAAGTGATTGGAGGAGGGGCGTTGTCTTCAGAAGAGTTTCAAGCTAAATGCCAGCTTTAATGCCTCATTAGAAAACATCATGAACTTTCTAGTTAAATGCTCTTCTGTAATGCTTTGTGACAAGACAGTTAGGTCTTCTTGTTAGATCTTCTTGAAGCATAGGAGAATCTTAGCAACAATGAAAAAAATAAAAAAAGTACTTTATATATGCCAAAACTTTTAACTGATTGGTTTTATCATTTATTTATGTTATTTGTTTTATTTATAATCTTATATATATATATATACATATATATATATATATATATAAATATATATATATAAGATTATAAATGGTTATGAATATCAAATAATATTGAAAAAAGTTTTTAAATAGGTCAGAGTTTGAAATAGTATAGTAAAGGGAATTTTTAACTTAATAAAGATTCAAAAACATTTATTAAAATGGTACAAAAATATATTTGCTGTTAAAACAGGTAAATTTTAAGTTCAATCATTCATGTGACATTTTTTAACTGCTGATATTTTTCTAAATGATAATTTTTGGCTTTCGAAATTTTCTCAAACTATTTTACCTAACACTTATATACCCTATAATTTTTAATTAAGGTTTTCCCCCGTTCCATTTTAATGTCAATTAAAATGAAATTTGTTATATTAAATTTTTTATTTTATTATTTCATTTCAATATTTCATTTCAAAACTTTATTTCAATATTGTCTCTTAAAATGCTCTATTTTAATAAAGTTTTATTTCAATTTTTTTCCCGAAACAAAATCCAATTTGACATTTGACATAAACTGTTTGCAAAGAGATTTGAAGTAAATAAAAACTTTTTTATTTGCATTGTTGACGTCAAGAGTCTTTTGCTTATATAATAAATGTTTAAAACGTCATAAGTAATTTGATAATTGCAGATTAACGATATATATTTTTTAAAGTTTCAGTTTCTTTTCGTATCTTATTACCACAAACAAATAATTGAAATATTATAAAAAGACTGAAACATAAAAACTAATGCAGATTACTTTTAGTGCTTGACAAAATTTTTGTATTATTTTTTCACCTCGGTATCACCATTTAGCAATATAAAAGAGAGAACTCAAATATAACACAATTAATACAATAAGATTAGAGATTTTTTTATATAAGAGTTATCTTTAAATAGCCATGCATCAGTCTGAAAATGATACATTTATACAAAACGGTTGCGATTACTTTTGGGAGATAGTAACGCGTATGCAAAAAAGTGCCAATTTGGAACCAATTAAAGTAGCATGTACAAAATTGGTTCCAAACAAGCCCTCCTATTTTGGTGAGGAGTTTCATGGAAAATTATCTAAAGAAAGAGAAAAAGAACTTTTAGAAGGAAAAGTAGGACGATACCTTGTTCGAGAAAGTTTTGCGAACTCTTGCTTACACATGTATACGCTAGCTTTTAACTATAATAATACAATTCGCCATATAAAGTTAATTTTTAACCCTGAAACGAATAAATTTAGAGTTGACTCATACGATAAAGAATATTCTACTGTACAGGAAATTATGACAGACATTATTGAGTTATTCAGTAGCTTGAAAGAAATTTGTATTTCTGAAAGAAAAAAATCCTACTGGAAACCACATTCTTTTAAAATGGTTTCATATAAATATCCAAAATGGTGTGATCATTGTAATCATTTTCTTTTGGGTTTTTTTAATCAAGGTTTCAAATGTGAAGATTGTAACATAAATGTTCATCAAGCATGTCAAAGTACTTTAGTACCGTGTTCAAAAACTGTTGTTTCGATGCATAAATTGTCAAAAAGAGTTATAAAGTACTGATGTGAAATTGTTTTTAACCATCAAAAATAGTATCAAGATTTTTTATGGATAAAGTTTCTTTAAACAAACTAATAATATGTATGTTTTATTAAAGAACGTACAGCAAAAGAATAACAATTTTAAAGAACTTCACAGTTTCATTTTTCTTTACAGAACTATTGATTTGAACATAAATTTAAAACAAGTTAATCTGCAGCAAAGTATATTACAAAATATAAACAATGTGACAGAGTTTATTTTATGTCTTAAAAGTACATTAAAGATTTTATTAACGTTTCTTCCGTTTCTACTTTAGTCCAATTGTTCTAAAATGTTGAAACTGAAGAAAGTATTTAATATTTTTAGGTTCCAAACCTCTTACTCTGTTTATGTATAAAATATCTTCAAGAAGAAACATAAGTATCCAATTAAAGGTATTTTATCAATCATTTAGAAGAAATTTCTGTTAATATTTTACTGGATTTTTTTCATTTATTTTTAATAAAAATAAATGAAAATAAGAAATTTTACTAAAAAGAAAAAAATCAATGTTTATATATAAAAAAATTTTTTTTCGAATTTGTTTTCAAAAATGTCAATTGAAAAGCAAAAATAATTTATGTAAATATTTAATTAAACGTCTGCTGTATAAAAAAAAAAAAATTGCTTACGCGTCAATATTTGCTCAAAGGGAGTGTAATATAATTGTAATATAAGTCTAGTCAAAAAAATCAATGGAAGAATTTAATATGGATATATTAAGTGCACTGTGCGCAATAAGACCGCAAAATTATTGGTATTCAATTCGAGATTTGATCTAAAAGTTCGCAGCAACCTAAAGTTTTAAAAGGTCCCAATGTTTTTTAAGTAAGTTTTTGAAGAAACACTGCTTAAAAAATCCAAAGTAACCCAAAAAATGTATATACTTATACTTTTTAAATAATTTGTTTAAGTTAATGAGTTATATCAGTAATATCTAAAACAATGGTATACATTCCAGATAAGATAAAACTTTGTATACATTTTATTGTGGCTTGAAAAAAATGTATTAAACTTGACAAAAACACATAAAAACTTAAAAAAATGTTTTTTATTGTTTTAAATACACTAAAAAACAATATTTTTAAAGTATTTTGGTTTTTTTGAGAAGAGCCAGTTTCGGGGGTTATTGTTAAAGATATATGTAAATTTGAGATCATCTCTTACTTAACTTAATACGTGTGATTATTTTTGCGCTCCCATATTTTAAACTTTACCGATGTAAGATAATGAGATCTAACAAAATCTAACTGACGTTAGAATTTGTTGTTGTGATTAATTGTATCAAACACGTTTTTTTAAGTTATCAAGAACGATGGAAAAAACCATATTTTCAAAGCGTTTACAAAACAAGGTACTCGATGAAAAACTCAAAACTTAATTGACGTAAATAAAATACCATTATAACAAGATTTGTTTGTATTAAACTAATCCAAAGTTCTTACTAGTTCAATATATAATATATATATATATATATATATATATATATATATATATATATATATATATATATATATATATATATAAAATATATATGTAAACAATATAAGGTAATTATAAAAGTGTAAAGGCAGGGTAATTTTGGCATATTAAGCTATTTTGTTGTTTATAGACAAATTTTGGCATATTAGGTATTTTGTTGTTTATAGACAAATCTTCCTTTTATATCGAATCCCTGTAGTCTTTAAAAAAGATCCTTGAAAAATTCCCCTATAAAAGTTCCCCTGATAAATAATTTTTTTTTTCCAGCGTCTAAAAATAACGATATGTCAATAAAATGGTTGTTTATAATATAAATATTTTATGCATACATATTATGTTACAGACATATCATGTTACAAGCAAAATTTTGATTGTAACATAATTTGTTGTATGATGTATAAAAAATGAAAGTTTAAGGTTTTAAAACCATAATCCTTCATCCTTAAAATCGATTAAAAAAAATTTCGGTAAAATGCGGCAAAACGCGTAATACGCATTTTTACCGTATGCGGTAAAGATACATATTACGCATATTTACGCTTTCTCTTTATTTTCATTATCGACTTTTTGCATTTGGTAAAAAGATAGCGGATTACAGGAGCTGAAAGAAAATAGTGGAATTATATATGTTTAAAAGGAGTTCTAACTTTACTAACTTTTATCACAAATTACCGGAATTACCGATTTTTACGCAATTTTACCGTTTTTACGCAATTTTCCGTTTTTACGCATTTTTACCGATTTTACGCATTTTTACGCAATTATACCGTCTTTTTACAGAAGACGGTAAAATTGCGTAAAAATGCGTAAAATTGGCAAAAATGCGTAAAAACGGTAAAATTACGTAAAAATGGTAAAATTGCGTAAAAACGGTAAAATTGCGTAAAAATTGGTAATTTGTGATAAAAGTTAGTAAAAGCGGTAATTATTATGGTAAAATTGCGTAAAAAATTACTTTGTTTTTATTAAGTCAGACAGTTCTTAAATAATTAATTACCTCCTAAAATTAAATTAGTCTCCTTGACTAAAGTCATGAAAGACTAACAGCCTCAAAGTTCTTACTTCAGCGATCTGATTAGTATACCAAAACCACTACCAAATCAAACCATCTTGAAGAAACTTTGTCTCTTTGGAATTATTTTACCAGGCTTGACAGAGAAGAGGATAATATCTCTGGCTCTAGCAGAAAATTAGGATTTGCTGAGTGCAATAAGTGCAAAAAAGTGATTAAGCTGTGTCAACGTAGCACCAGTGGAGTTAAAGCTCACTAAAATAAGTGTTTTACTCTTACTATAATTTAATTTTAAATCACTGATTTCAAAATATAACTAGATAGCGTATTCAATTGTTTTTTTCGGAAAAAAAATTGAAGTCAAAATTGGTCTCCCAAAATGGCGACGATCAAAGCTTTTAGCGTTGATCGTTGTACATCTTATGAGACTTTACAGTAATATGAAAGAAAATAATTAAGCAGAGTTTTGAAAGAAAAACAAGACAATCAAATAAATTTTTTTAAACTTTAAAGAAAAGATATGATTTAAAAAAATTAGACATTTAAAGAAACTATTAATTTAAATATTAAAGTTCAAAATATTGATATATACTTTTTAAGTGCAATTTACGATTAAATTAATATTTATGTTTTAACTAAGAACCTTTTAGTTCTTAGTTACCCAATTCAGTGTGCTAGAAGGTTTATAACATAGCTGCACAGTAAGCAGCAGTGGTGTCTACCTACAATTTCGACAAATTTTATATATTCAATAACACAACATACAGTTGTGTTATTAACTTTCTAACACAAGCATTGGGTAGTTAAGAACTAAAAGGTACATAAATTACATAGCAAATGTTAATTATTTTAAAATTGAGATTTCTACACAAGCAAACAAATATTTTTTCTTCACTACTAGTAAACAAACAAAAATTAAAACTCGTACTTAATTTTACTGAGAATATTTTTTTTATTTTATTATAATTATTCTAAAAAACAAAAAACAGAAAGTTAATATACAACAAGTTAAAGTAAGAATACGCTATCCAGTTAAATTTTGAGATCAGTGATTTTAAACTCCAGTAACTTTGCGTAGATGCGGTAAAATACACGAAAACCCGGAATTTCTGAGTAAAATGCGACATTTTTTAGAAACAAAAATTGAATTATTTAAAACATTCTAATGTGTCTTCTGGTTCATGTATTTTCTTTTTATGAACTATCTACTACTGAAACATTGTAATTCGCATCCTTTTAAACATATATAGTTGCACTATTTTCTTTCAGCTCCTGTAATCCGCTATTTTTTTACGAAATGCAAAATGTCGATAATGAAAATAAAGAGAATAAACTTCAAGAAAAGAGGAATGCTCAAGCAGAGGCTGACAAGTCCAGTACCATAAGAGGATATTTTGGTCCTAATTATAAAAACAAAAGGCTTGATAGCCTCCCACATGGTGTATCATCAAGTCACCAAACAAAAATGGACGACTTTACTGAAACCATAAAGTGGCCTTCACAAAGTGCACAACAGTTTGAATTTGATACCATCCTAACCCTTGCACTAGTTCTTTCTTACCTCCCGTTTCACGTTATTGAAACTGCTGGCTTCAAAATGCTGCTGAATTATCTTCGTCCACAAGCCAACCTAAAAAGTTTAATCACCTTAACCAAATACAAGCTGCCAATGATTTATTGCAATCTAAGACGTGATGTAAAAATCCAAATTGAGAGAGACATCTCGCATTGCGAAATGGCAGCTTTCACTACAGATGGATGGATTCCAAGAAATGGCGGTCCCTTTATCTCCCTTACATTGGGTTATGTTACCAAAGACTTTGAATTCAAAAACTTACCTTTGGATTGCCAAAACTTTATTGGGAGAAATACAGGGGTTTTGCTTGCACAAGGAATAGACCACACAGTTTCTCACTTTCCTTGTCTTCAGAGGGAAGACCTTTAAAAAGTGGGTGTTACTGATGCTGCCGCCAATATGAAGAAACCAATCACGGAAAGCAAAGACCTCACTGATCATCTAGCCTATGCCGATCATCTGCTCAACACTTGCTTATTAAAGGCTGTAGAAAAATCAGAAAGAATTAATGCTATAATTATGAAATGTAAAGGACTTGCTCAAAGGACCCACCAAAGTTCATTGGATTGGCAGGACATCAAAAAAGCGTGCGTGGAAGCAAATATAGAACCAGCCAAGATCATTCAGCCAATAGTAACGAGATGGAATTCTAACTTTATGATGCTTAAGTCAATCCTCATTTTGAAGGCTGGTTTACTGGTTGCTCTCGAAACTCTAAACAAACCAGATCTTCAATGTTTGATTCCGGATGAGTTAGAGTTTAATAGTATTTACAACATTTTACCGTTTCTGGCAGAATGTAAGCGATGCTCTGATTCTTGGTCTTCTGAAAAACATGTGACTATGCAAACAGTTCAAAAAGACATATTAAATCTCCACTTGCTTTGCAAAAGAACCGTAAATAACGTTAAAGAGTGTGACCATCAAGTTGCAGAGTGGCTACACAACGTCATGAAAGAATTTAAGAAAGGTTTGCCTAATAATGGCGTTGGAGTCAAATACTGTATTGTAGGTTCACTTCTGCACCCATATTATAGAGGATATACACTCAAAAACATTGCAAACAGTGAGCAAGGGAGGGAAGCCGCTATCAAGGAATTGGTTGACAATCACCCAACCACAATCCAGTTCTACGAGTGTTCTATGATTATACTTCGTTAGAAAAATCAGATCTTGACAAAACTATGGATCCAGTGGACATTGAGTTTTTGACAGATGGCAGGTTTCAGCGCAACGCCCTTGGACTTCACAGTCAAGCCAATCAAAGCTCAAGCCACCCTTGATACTTGAATTTGAAAAGTATCAGACTATGGCCTTACCTGAAAGTTATGTGGATGCTTTGGAATGGTGGAAGCAAAATAAAAACGAGTTACCTTTGCTAGCTGGTCTGGCTAGAATTTACTTGGCTATAGCTTCATCAGAAAGAATGTATAGACTTCTGCTTCATCAGAAAGAATGTTTTCAGTAGGAGGTAGGACGCTTACTGATTTTAGGTATAATGTAAAACCAGAAAACACTACCATGTTAGTTTTTGTGAGTCAAAATTACGCAAGGGTTCCTTCTAACCTCAGCGATTGGGAAAAAACTTGCGAAGAAGAGCCATATGAATTACCACATGTCACACCACCAACTAAAAAGACTAAAAATCACATGGTCAAACTGAAACTAAAAAAAAAGAGGTGCACTTGAAAAGGTTTCTCCAACTCTATCAGATAATCAAACTGGTCCTGAACCTAAAGAGCAACAACAGGTACAGTTAGATACTCAAGAGATACTATATCTAATCAATATTTTAGTAAAATAAGTCATAAATACCCCACCAGATTTTCCGGAAACAATTTTGTAACTCCAAAATTTAATCTAAAGATATGTTCTTATTCTATTCAGTATCGGGGATCTTTTTTATGGAAAGGTTTTAAACAGATTGTTCATAATAAAAAACAAACACTTTCGCAATTCAAAGCTAATTTAAAATATCATTTAGTAAATATGGATTTTAATATTCTAAATATTGCCAGTCTTTTTTAGAAGTTATCAAAATAAATTTATTATGATACATTAACTTAAACAACTTTAACATGTTAACTACAAAAAAAACTAAAAATAATAAGAAGATCAACTATTATTATTAAGAATATCAATCTCTTTATCACACTTCTTTAATAATGTTTACTTTTGAATATTTAGTCTTAATATTTAAAAAGTTTTATTTTTTTGTTTCATTTAATCTAAACATGCAGTATGTTTTTGTAAATTATCTTTTTTTTTTTTTTAATGACACTTTTATACATTTTATGTTGTTGTGGACGGAATTTTATTCATTTTATTATAAAAACAACAATACGAGGCAACATGTACATATATGTATGTGTGTATGTGTGTATGTATATACACATATATATTTATAGATTTCATATCTTTCTTAACTAGGTTTACTTTTAATTTTTTAGTACTTTTTTGTTTCTTAACTTCTTAAACTTGACGTTTTGTAAAGATTTTTTAATATTTTACAGACTTGTAAAATACGGTGTAATGGGGCTCGGTGTCAAGGCTAATTGATGCCTTTTTCATGCTCCAGCTATTTTCTTTTGTTATATTTGTATGTTGTATATATTCTTAACGGCGAAATAAATGAAACTACTACTAAAAAGACAGTCAAAGGACTCTAGCTCAACAATTATTTTATCCGAGACAGATGGTGCTTGCAATTATTTTATCCGAGACAGATGGTGTAAAATTTACTAATAGAAATACAAAAAGCAATTTAAAAAATCCTTGTTTAGTTTTTCGGTAACCAGCAAAAAAAGCGGTAAATTGTTATAAAAACGGTAAAAAGTAATAAATGCGATAAAAGTGAAAAATGCGGTAAATATGCGTATTACGCAAAATTACCGCGGTAATTACGCATTTTTGCCTATACTTACTTTTGGTATGTATAGAGAATTCAAGGGAATTGAAAATTTGTCCGATTTAGTAAAAGTCCGATTTACCCAGGGTCCGAGTTAACGGGATTCTACTGTAGTACGTTCTCGGTCGTCCATTGGACTTACTTTTACGCATGCGTGAATATAAAATATTTTCAAAATGGTTAAAAAACATAGTTTGAGAGTTGTCAATTTTTCAATTGACCTTATCACGAATCCTTTTACAATGTAAAGATCTATTTTCTTCTATAATAGGAAGATCTATTATCTTTATAAAAGGAATATATACCAAAAATATATAACCATTAAATGTTTTATGCTTTAAAAGTTAAAAATTACAATAAACCGTAACAAATTAATATGTAGCATAACAACTGAAACTATTTTAAAAGTCAAGAATATTTTTCGTTGGAAAAATAATTTTTTTATAGTTTGAAAAAAAGATAGGTCAATTAAGATGAAAAAACCAACAACAAAGTTAGGTAGTTCCATGAATGTTTGCAAATGAATGACAATACTCTTACTGAGTCCTCAACTTTACGACAATTAAGCTGATGTGTTTTGCTATCTTTTTACTATTGATCCTCTGCCAATTTCTTATTTGTTCTTGTGCAGAATACTGATTTGGACAAATTCTTATAATGATTTTCTTTCTTTATTAATTAAGGTCCGAAATCATGTGTTGAGCTCGTACCAAAAGCATCATCAGTTATGTATAGCGTTTTGTTTAGCAAGCATATTTTCATAATACAGGATAAAAAAATTTTTAAAAAAAGGTATTGGTTAGAAAACCGGCAAAACAATAAAAAAATAATGATGATGCCGTTATGCAATAGGTGGCAAATTATACCAATGCCGATTAACCGTTACATCACTTGTAACCTTTGTTTTACAACCTTTGATTTTACACTTTCAAATAATTCTCCTCAAAAGTGTATTTTCTTTTATTCTAAATTATATATTGCATATACATCTTTTTGTAAAACTTCTAATACAAATAAATTAAATAATAAATTATCTTAAATATTATTACATTTAAAAGCAGCTACAACCACATAAAACAGTAAACTATCATAAAATGGGTGAGAACTTTGTTTAGCAATAGTCTATAAGCAGGTTTTATGACGCCAAATAAGTTCCGTCAGGTTAATGCTGGAAAGGTCATTAAAGTCATTAAGTGTCTAAGATCTCAAACTCTTTAATATATTCTATATTTACTGCTGATATTATAAAACAGTTAATTTATTAAGAAGTCTTGTAATCTAAAATCTTTATAATATATATACTGCAGATAAATTACAGAGCAGATAATTTATTGAGTCATCTTTAACTTTTATGTTTTTAAAGTTAAAGATATAAAATAACATATTTAATTTTAAAATAGCAGGATCCTGAATCTTTTAAAAACCACAAAAAAAACTTCAAAGCCATAATTAATAATTATGCATAATTATGCATATTTTATTATGAAAGATAGCATAAAAAATAATTTGTATATAAATATAGGTAATAAAATAAATACAAAGATATTTCCATTTTTGAGATCAATTGAACATTTATAAAATTAATAAATAAAGATTAATTCCCCTCTACCTTTCCTCTCTTGAAAAAATACATCACAAAAAATGTTAGTAACAAGTAAAAAAGCAATTAGTATAAAATGTTATATTAGGAGAAATTATATTTAAATGAAAACCTGTTTAACTTTGGCTAGGTGGTGAAAAAGTTTAAACATTTGACTAATTACTTAGTCAAACTTAGTCAAATACTTCAACCTCAATAATTAAAATCCAGATTCAATAACTTATTTCTAAACTCATTTTAACGAAGGCTTTTAAGTTAAACTAAAAAGTGCCACGAAACTTATAACATAAACTATGTTTGATTTTTTTGTGACAATTCATTTTGACAGTTTTCACACACTCCTTAACTCACATATTACATTGCATCTGTATATAAATATGAAAACTATTACTACATATATAACAAGTAAGAAACACTTAAATCAATTAAATTAAAGTCCATTAACAATAAATTACATGTACTTTGTATACAAGCTTCATAAGTAATGCTACAGGTGAGCGGCCTAAAAACTTTATTTATTTACTATTAAGAATTAGTGGAGAGTATAGAAATACATTTCAATAGAAAAAGATAATAAATAATAATAATTTACAAAAAGAAAAATTTATTATAATAATAATTAAGATAAATATTTTAAGATGTTTTTAAAATCTCCACGAACAAAAGCACAAAAGTAAATTTAGTTTAGGCCATTAACTGTAGGATTACTTCATACATGTTTAAGACAAACACTCTTTATCAAATATTTTAACCAAAACAGATACAGGAAAAACTGATTTTTTATCCTGTATCCTCCAATGTTGTTCACTTTCATTATCAAATGTGGTCGATAAAAACACAGCTTGAAATGAATTGGGAGCAAGAAGAACCTCCATCACAGTTTGAGCATATAAAAAGGTGTCCGATGTAGTATTTCGAAACTGGTAAGACCAGTTCTCTTTTTCCATGTCTTTTACAGTATTTGCAAGTGACGGTGCAACAATAAGATCAAATCCATTATCTGTAATTTGGTTATTATAACAACTTGACAACATATCAGAAATACATTGTGGTTTAATTGGGAAATATCCAACTTCCCAACTTTTTAAGCCCTCTTTTTGCTGTTTAAGTTGAAACTTTGTCCAGTTTAAAAATTGTTTGTATTTTTCATTTCCTTTGGAGCCTAAATTTGCCTTTTCAATACAATTAACACAAAAACATCTTGTTAACTTGTTCTCTAAAGATACAAAAGTATCACGTATATTGAATGCTGACAAAAACCTTGAGCATTGGCCAAAGTATTTACAGTCATTATAATAAGGTCTTTTTATATCAATAGCTTCATTTCTGGGATTCTTTTCGGAACTTTTGTCATAATTGGGTGATATCGAAATTTTACGGTTCGAAACAACAACTTTAGAGCATGGCAACGAAGCATTATCTTGACATGTTTTATGGACATTCATGTCACAATCTTCACACTTTAAACCTTGGTGGAAAAATCCCCATAAGAATTGATGACAATTATCACACCATCTTGGATATTTGTAAGAAACCATTTTAAAAGAATGTGGTTTACAGTATGGTTCTTTTTTATCAGATATAGAACTCTTATTCAAGTTACTAAGTAATTCCAAAATGTCAGTTACAAGATCCAACACATTAGAAAATTCCTTGTTGCCAGTTTCAACCTTAAATTTATTTGTAGTAGGATTGAAAATTAATTTCATATGGTGTATATTTTTATTAAAGTTGAACGCCAAAGTATACTCGTGTGCACGAGAATTAGAAAGACACTCTCGTACAAGATAACGCCCAACTTTGCCTTCTAAAATTTTTTTTTCTTCTTCTTTTGAAAGTTTTCCATGGAACTCTTCACCAAAATACCAAGGCTTACCTAAAGGTGTTACAGTGCATGCAACTTTAATTGGTTCTAACTTGGCACTTTCTTGAAGACGCAATATCATCACGTTTAAATAATCATTGCTATTCTGTTTACTTATATCATTAACTTTAGATTCTGAACGATTCATCGTTTACAATGTCAAGTCCATAATACGCAAAAATATAAAAAATAAAAATATAAAACTGCTAAGTTACTTGCAATACTAATACAATAATAACAATATTACGAAAAGCAAGACGAACTATCGCGTCAAATACAAACCCGGTATCCGTCTAAAAAGTTTCCATAAGATAAAATTAGTCACCAGACACCGAGGTGTAAAAATAATAGATAACCTGCATATTATTTTATTATTTATAATTATAGAACTAATTAAATTTTTTACAAATTTAGTTCAATAAAAGAACATTTGGTAAAATAAAATAATAAATTAAAAAAAAAAAAAAAAAAACAGGAATTAAAACACTTGCTTTTTGCTTTCTTATAAAATTATAATATTAAAAAGGAAATTGAAAGAATTTTCTTTCAATTGTTTAGTCCTATGTTTATAATCTACTTCCAAATCATAGAAAAACTTCACAAAATAAAGAGACTTTAACGAGAAAGGCTTCAAGAAGAAAATAAAAAATTGCGTGAAAGAATTTTTTTTGTTCCTTCCTACTTAAGTTTCCGTTTTTATATAAAAAATTGAAAATGACATTTGCGTCCCTTTTTCTCGTGAAAATAAATATTTCGACAAGCAATCTTTTATTTCAACGCGGTTAAAATAAAAGATTAGGCGCCACCTTTATTTAGAAGCATGGATACAAAAAAATATACGCCGTTAAAATTATTTATTTATATGTTTGTTAAAGTTTTATTTTTTATGATTGAACAGACTGTTTTTAGGCTGGTCTTACAAATTTTCATTAAAATTTTTTAACACTAGATTTTAGATTCTAAACTTTTTTTTTTGTTTCTATAATAATAACTAACTACAAAATATGGAGTTAATGAAAGACTACAAAAATAAAATGTTGAAAATTCATTTCAATAAAAAACAAAAACTTTTACTTTAAAGGAATTCAAAAGAGTATTCTCAATCACTTTTAAAAAGTAATTTACTTTCAAATGTTTCAAAAACAGGGTCTGTTTAATTACCCCTTCGCGCCGGCCTTGTCTGTGAACTCTCAGAATTTTATGAAAATTGTATTTTAATTTGAACTTTTTTTTCAATTGAAATTATAACGCAAAATAAAAATAAAAAACAGTAAAAGAAAAAAAAAATCAAATTTCTTAACGGTTTTTGAATAAAATACTAAATATGGTGTATTTTATTTTTTTAATTTGAATTAACTTTTTTTTTACTGTTATTTTATTTCCATTCGAAGCGTACGCGGGAAAAACGGCAGTCACATTTAAAAAGTTTTGAGAAAGTATATATTAATCATTTATAAAAGTCTTTGTATAAAGTTAGGAAAAATTTTTTTTAAGTAAAAGTTACAAATATTTTATTAAAAATGTAAGCTTCAGATAAATTATTCAATAAATAATTTTATAAATGATTAATATATACTTTCTCAAAACTTTTTAAATGTGACTGCCGTTTTTTCCCGTGTACTCTTCATTTTACTTCAGAAATTTTAACTGATTCTTAAACAATTGTTAATGTTATTGTTGATGTAGAAATACAAAAACTCTATAGCATTAGAAGACGACAAAAGCTTGTTAAAATTTTTGTACTTTAAAATAAAGTAAAACATTCGTGTCATCATTTCTTCAGAATTCAATTAAAAAAATTAACTTAATTCCATTTGCAGATTGTGCATTATAAAAGACGACGATGCCAATTTTTTTCTTAATACAGCTCTCTCTACCCTTCTACACAGCTCTTTCTCACCTTCATAGCTGGAAAAATTGCAAACAAGGAGTACATGCATACGATTTGAATAAAAAAGTTACAGGGATCAATCTGGGACCTTTGTAGTTCTTAATTTATGTGCATAATATTTCTTTGTTTTCAAAAATACTTAATTATATTATTTTTGCAGATGACACTTATGTTTTCTTTACAGACTTAAATTTAAAATAATATTTTTTATTATGTAAACACAGAGCTAATAAATCTTAAGAAGTGTCTTTAGAAATGAATATTCAATATTCAAGTTAAATAGAATATGAGGCTCCAAGTGGATTCTATGCTGAACAATCTTTTGAATAAATTATATTTAAAAAATTTATACTATTAGTTTATTTCTAGTCATATTATAGTATATACCTAGTCATATTAACTATTGTAATCTTGTATATATTGTAATATTGTAATGACGAAAATATAAAAAATCTATCGATAAACTTAAAGGAACAATAAAAAAAAAATACTTATTAAATTTAAACAATACATAGAGCAAACTGGGGTAAGAGTAAACAAACAAACAAACAAAAAAGAACGGTTTAGCAATTTTGTTTCTTTTGCATTTATTGAAAGCTAAAACAAAATCTTTTAAAATGCGAGGCGCCGTTTTGTAGAGAATTTTTTGCTCTATCTAAAGGTGTAATAATTATTTTTAAAAACTTAATTTTGCCTTAGCAAACTTCAAAATTCTCACCCTCGTAAAAAAATCAACTTCAAAACTCCCAAAACTAAAATTAAATTTTACTAAACAAAAAAAGCTGTTTTGTAGAAAATTTTATGACAATCAAGATTCTCTTTTCAAAATTGAATTTGCTAGTTCCAGAAAAATTTTATGAGCAAAAAATCAATATAAATGTTTTTCGGGGTAAGAGTAAACATGCTAATTGCTCACACTTATGCATTAAGATGAGCGCGGTTAAACTAATTAGTAATTATTAATTATTTAAAACGTAAATAAATATGGCAGCTTTTGCTATTTATCTAAAAAATTACAAACTGCTTAAAAATTTCAAGTACTATCTCAGCCTGCTTCATTATCTTTATCCGAGCCTGCTTCATCATCCTCAACTGAGCCTGTTTCATCATCTTCACGTAAGTCTATTTCATCATCCTCAACCGAGCCTGCTTCGTCATCCTCATCTTAGCCTATATCATCATCCAACATCAATCAACACCAAACTTCTACGATTCGCTAATTTCAAAATTTAACAACAACACCAGTGACTCCTGCTCAAATGTATCAAATGTTGCAACACTTCACAGAAAGACTCGAAGGCAATTTGAAATTTTTTTTACAGCGCAACAATATTGACACGTAAAAAAAACCCAAAAGAGTCAGCATTCTGAGAGTTGAAGGTAGGATTTCTCAAACGGGATCCCGGGATCCCGGAGGTAAAAAACCATTCCGTTATTTCAATGAAATTTCCCGGGAATCCCGATAATTTTTTTAAACATGTATTAAATATTTGTAAAGATAATAAAAATACTATTAATTAGTACTCAAATTTGAGTACTAATTACTTCTTTTTCCCTTTTGTAATGAATTTCTATAAAAATTAGGAAGATATGTTAAAAAGGGCAACTAAATCACCAAGATTTTGCATTTTTGGATTGTGTCTAAGATCGATTAAATATTATTATTGAACTGAATTTATAAATAGATTTGATTTACTTATATAATATATAAATTTAATTTGATTTACTTATATAATATATAAATTTTGTATGTTGTAACTTACAGCATATAAAGCTTAAATAAAGAAAAACAAATCAATTTAAAAATCAAATTCAATAATAATATTTTATCTATCTTAGACACAAACCAAAACTCCAAAAAATTGGTGACTAATCTAATGAATAATCACAATTGCAAGAAATTGCAATGAATAAAGAGGAGTCCCAGATATGTTAAATACAAAATATCCACGGAAAAGTTACAAATACTTGTACGTGCAAAAAAAGTAATTAGTTACGCATAAAAATTGGTAAGTAAAGTAATTAGTCAAGTTAAGAAAGTAGTCAGTATGTAAAAAGTGAAAGAAGTGAAAAACCAAGTAAGTGAAGTTTAAAATATATGTTTAGTAACTACAACTAACTTAAAATAATTTATGTAAATCTACTATCAGCACACTATTTTGGGATTTAATTGTAGGTAATATATTTTTATATTTATATTTTAGTATATTTTATCTATTTAACTAATAGGATAACAGATATACTACATCATGTCAAGTGGATCTAAGGCATGGCAAAATTTTACAAAAGAAAAAAACACAGAATCTGCCACTTAAAATATATCTAAAACAGCAATGTAAAAGGATTTTCAACAAGTGGTCTTCTTCGTCAATTAAAAAATCTTCACAAGAAAGTCGAAATTGAAGTAACGAAAAAAAGGCCAAACAAAGACACAAATTTTAACGTTACAAATGCTCAACCTAAAATTAAGTCATTTATAAAAAAGGAATATATAGAAAAAATTATTTCAAAATTGTAGATGGCTGTAGATGGCTTTTCTATTAATGCTATTGCAAAATTTGAATTTATAAGAAAATCTTTTTCTGATAAAGGAATAGTATTGCCAAAAAACCCTTAACATGTAATGAATTAGATAAAAAGTCAATACCGTAGAGTGGCAAAACATAGAGTGGTTAAGGAAATCACTATGCAATTTAAAGGAGGCTCAAGACTCTCTATTTCGATGGACGATTACACATCTTCAAAAAATCATCGCTATTTGAATTTAAATGTGCGTTCATTAACTAGGCTTCGGAACTTGGGCATGATTGAGCAGCCGTGGCGCAGTGGTTAGAGTTCTGGCTCAGAACCCAGAGGTCCGGGGTTCGACGCCGGCTCTAGCCCAATGAGCAACATTGGTAAGGAAGGAGGCGTGAACCTCAAGTTAAATGCTCTCCCGCGGTGCTCTGTGATATCTCTCCGCGGTGCTCTGTGAGTAAGGACTTCTGGGAGCACCTAAAAAAATTAAAAATAAAAAAAAAATAAAAAAAATTCGAATAGTTGGGTCGCTTCCAGCTAAAAAAATATCGATATGGTTGAAAATAAATTATTCGAATTTAATTTATCAACTAAGAAGCATATAATTTCTAGTGTAAGTGACGGTGCATCAATTATGAAAAAGTATGGAAGATTAGGCGGGATGAAACATCAAACTTGTTATGCACATGGGCTACATTTAGCAGTTTCCGGTATTCTCTACAAAAAATTAGTGATTTCAAATTCATCGGGCAGTGAATGTAATCATCAGACAGTCAGAATTTTGATGAAAATAATAATGAAAATGACGAGTCTGCATAAATCGATTTTACAACTTCAGTGGATTTACAGTCAAGCCAAAACAACGATTTATTAAATTTACGACACGTTGAAATCACTGACGAATTATTAGGCCACATAAGTATTGCACAAACAATTAAAAAGGTCCGGAGAATTGTACGAATATTTCGTAAATCACCACTCAAAAATGAAATTTTACAAAAATACGTAAAAACTACATACAATAAAGAACTCAAGTTAATACTGGATGATAAAACAAGGTGGAATAGCCTTCTTGCAATGCAATTATTTGAGTTAAAAACATGTATATTAAAAGCATTGATATATTTTAAACACAGCAACATTGACAATATTTTGGAAAATGAATATTTAGTGGTGCAGACTGTAGTAACGGCGTTACAACCAATTAAATTGGGAATTGAAAGACTTGATTGACGCAACGCATCCCTACTTGATGCAGAGGGTGTATTAGTGTTTATATTAGATGTTTTGCGCAAAAATAAAGATTGTTTTATGGTCAAAATACTGCAGTATGTGCAACAGAGAACTGTTGAAAGACAGAATACAAATTTAGTTGGCTTGCTAAAATATTTAAGTAATCCATCAAATTATAAACACGAATCGGACATAGATTCTGTATTATTATTGTCTTCCAAATCAGTTTTTCAAGCTACGGCTAAAAATTATTTTCTAAGCTATTTGAAGAGTGCAAGAGAAAAAACGGCAGTCACATTTAAAAAGTTTTAAGAAAGTATTTATGAATCATTTATAAAAGTCTTTGTATAAAGTTAGGAAAAAATTTTTTTAATAAAAGTTACAAATATTTTATTAAAAGTGTAAACTTCAGATAAACTAATCAAGAAGTAATTTTTTCTAATTTACTTCAATGTTTTATATGCAAACTTTTATAAATATTAATATATACTTTCTTAAAACTTTTTAAATGTGACTGCCGTTTTTTTCCGTGTATTCTTCAAATAGCCGTTTTTTCCCGTGTACTCTTCATTTGTTGAGGATATTGATGGTGGTGAAAATTCCGCTGAATTTGAGAATGAGAATGCAGTAATGATGGAACTAAAACGTCGTTTATGGCCGAACCAAATTTGAAGGAAACATCTGAACTAACACTTCATCAAAAATTGGGTGCTGCCATTACGGACGTTAGTTGAATTGAGTCCAGAAGATGTGTTATATGACATTAAAAATATTACAAAAGAAATGGATATTTTTGATGCAAAGCGTACAAATAATTTAGAAAAATTATATAATGCTCTATTATCTATCCCACCGACATCAATCGATTCAGAAAGAGCTTTTTCGGCGGCAGGTCTTTTTGTTACGAAAATTCGGTTAAGTGATAGAGTTATTGACAATTTAAGTTTTAAAAAAATTATTTAAAAAAAATAATATATATATAAAATATAATGTTATTGAAGTTTATTTTTGTGCATATTGAAAAAATAAATATGAAAAAAAAAGTGTGTAGAGTTATGTCATAGTGTGTGGTCGGTCCACATTTTTTTTAATTTCTTGATACACAGTAACAGTCTAAAAATAATTAAATAATTAAACGTTTATGTTTACCTGTTTAACAAACTGGTATTCATTAACGTTTGTATACTTTTACAGTTTTTTTGAATCATAAAATTTGCTAGTAACAATCAACGGAGAATTTTACAGTATCTAATTTAGCATTTATTTAGGTGAGTTGAGACGTATTTGATAAATAGAAATTTAAAACTGAATCACTTATTTGAAAAACCCCATTTATCCGCCATTTGTATGTATTGATTTTATTATGTTTATTTTTTGGTACCGGATACATATAAATATTTTTTTGTATACATATATATATATATGTAGTAGTAGTAGTAGTAGTAGTAGTAGTAGTAGTAGTAGTAGTAGTAGTAGTAGTAGTAGTAGTAGTAGTAGATGCTGTAGCCGCCCGAAGACGACGAGTGTGTGTATTAATAACACAATTAGATAGCCGTGTCAGTATTAATTTTATTTAAAAGGAGCCAATTGTCTAATTGTGCTTTAAAACTGTTTACTGATTTTGCATTGACTACATCTTTAGGTAGTTTATTCCATGGTTTTGTTATTCTGTTAGTAAAGAATGAGTGTCTTAAGTTGCACTTTGTTTTTTAGCGTTCAAACCTGACACCGTTTTTTGAGGCCAAGAATCTCCAGTCTTTCCTCGTATTTCATTTTTGCCAGAGTCGGATTGAGTCTCGTAGCCCTGTGTTGAACTTTCTCGAGCAGTTCTATTTCTCTTTTAAGCTGAGGGGACCACACTGGAACCGCGAATTCAATTATTGGGCGAACAAACGTCACGTATAAGACTTTAAGATTCTGCACATTCAGTTTCACAAATGTGTTTTTAATCATTCCCAGCATTTTATTTGCCTTCGAGCTGCAAGATATAATTTGCTGTCTCCATTTCATGTTTGCTGAGAATAATACGCCTAGATCTTTTTGAATAGTAGTTTGTCCTAGGAAACATTATCCATAGAATAATCGTGTTTTGGATTGTTACTTCCATAATGTATTATTTCGCATTTTTCTTTATTGAATTTGACTAACCATTCTTTAGACCAGTCCCAAGCACTGTTTATATCTCGTTGAAGACTGTTTATTTTCTCTATTGAGTTCACATCGATCATTGTTTTGGTGTCATCTGCATAGAGCTTGGCTACATTTTGTATTCTATCCGGCAGGTCATTTATGAACAAAACAAACAATAACGGGCCAATTACCGATCCCTGCGGAACTCCGCTGTAGATATGGCGCCAGCTCGAAACAGTATCACCGTTGACTACGCGTTGCTTTCTATCTTTTAAAAATTCCTCTAACCACTTTAGCAGCTTTCCTGTAATTCCATACGCTTTTAATTTTAAAACGAGTCTTTTGTGCGGCACTGTGTAGAAAGCTTTCGCAAAGTCTAAATAAACCACATCTACCGGACGATTCAGTGCGATATTTTCTGTTAAATAATCCACAGTTTCCATGAGATTTGTCGTGCATGATCTAGATTTAACAAATCCATGTTGACACTTCGATAAAAATTTATTGTTCGTAAAATGTGCCAAAAGTGAGTCTTTTATTATGCTCTCCAGAATTTTACACGGCACAGAATTCAGTGATACTGGTCAATAATTATTCGCTTCTAGCTTACTGCCTTTGTTCTTAAAGATTGGGCTAATGTTCGCAAATTTCCATTGCTTAGGTAGTTCGCTCTTATCAATCGAAGACATAAATATTAATGTGATTGGCATTGCTAGTCCTTCAGCGCAATTTTTTAAAATGATAGTACTCAATTGATCAACTCCACATGATTTCTCAATGGATAATTTGGTTAATCTTGTTACTACGTCACTGTAATTAATTGCACTCTCGTCAAAATCTAAATATTTACCCCACATCTTGATCCGAATTCTGGTAATACTTGGTCGCCCTCTCTAGTGAAAGAGTTTTGAAAATTTTCGTTTAAAATGTCAACAATCTCACTAGTCGTATTTGTAACATTTCCTTCGACGTTTTTTATCGCTTTAATTGAGCTCTTTACATTTTGTTGATCGTTCACATATTTAAATAGTATCTTCTTGTTTCTAATCGATTTGTAGACCAGTTCGCGTTCGTATTTTTTTCTGACTTTCCTCGTTTCAACTTTAACTGTTTTACACAATGCTTTGTATTCGTTCACCATATTTTTGTTTTTCCAATTTGTGCAACAGTTTAAATGTCTCATTTGTTTTTTGTTCTTCACAAGTTCTTTTAGTTCATTGTCAATCCAAAAAATTCTTTTACGAGTCCTGTTTTTCGAGCTGTGACACGGTATATATTTTTGACAAGCTTCGTTAACATAAAAAATGAGCGTGTTGTACATCTCCTGGATATTTGTTCACTCCTGCGAAGTCAGCTTTTTTTAAAATATATTTCTGATTGCTAGCTACAGTTTTTGTCTCATGGTGATTGAGTGCATATTTAAAGCAAATTACAAGATGTCCTTTGCTTATATTCCCCAATACCGCATTTGTCTCAACTTGAAATAATCTTTGTTCGTTTACTGTGAACAGTAAATCCAATGTATTCTCGTACGTTGATTCGTTTAGTTGAAAAGTAGGTATCGCGACGTGTTGAATTAGAAATTCGTCGTTTATTATTTCCGAGAAATGATGTTCTATCGAGTGTTCACTGGAATTTATTGCATGAACTGCTCCATCTGACCATTCAATTTTCGTAAAATTAAAGTCACCTATTGTTAAAAGATCTTTAAAACCCCGTTTGTCCACATATTCTCTTGCAGTTCTGAAAACATTTCTGAACAGTTCCATATCTACCACATCGTTTGGTCGGTATATGCATCCTACCAAATATTTGTCGTTCCCGAAAACTAGTACAGTCCAGATTTGTTCTAAGTCAGTCGTCAATAGCCATTTTTCATTTACTTCATAAGACGTTATTTTGCTATTCACGTAAATACAAACTCCTCCGCCCACGCGGCCATCTTTTCTGTCGCTACGATATAAGCAAAAGTTTTCCACACACGTAATTGAAGTTTCACTAAACCATGTTTCCGTTACTCCGAGTATGTTTGGTTCATTCAGGTTACACAATACTTTAAATTCCTCAAACTTGTTGTTTAGTGAAGTGGCGTTCAAATATATACAGGATAAATACGATAAATTTTCGCTTTTTTTCGCTTTCATTTTTTTTTCTCTATAATTGTTTTTTAAATCGCACAATCTCATTTCCACGAATCGCATATCGAAAGGGCGAGTTGGCGTCAAGCTTCGAATTTAAGTCGTTTCGTTTCTTCCTCAACTCAAAGTCCTGTAGTCTCTCGGCCTCTGTCAAGTCTGGGCATATATAGACTTCTTTAAAATCTTGCTTTTCTCTTAGCTTTTTTGACGCGACTAAGAGAGGATTTCTTTCGCCTTCGGATAACTCGAGTAGAATCGGGCCTGGTTTGGCAGCGTTTTTTGATTTGAATCTCCTTAAATGTATCGGTTTAACATTTTCTTTTCCTATTGTTTTTAGTAAGTCCTCAATTGCTTTCTTGTCTTCTTCAATTTTATCTTTGCTCTCAGTTTTGCTCGACTCTTTAATTCCATATATAATGACGTTCTTTTCGCGTTTCTTTCGCTCCTCCTGCTCATTAATTGCTGCGTTAACTACAACTAGTTGTTCTTTCGGTTTTTTTGCGTTTCGCGACACCACATTAACCCAATCATTTCCAATGTTCACTGTTGAAGTCACAGCATTTATTGTTTTGTCCTCCAGCGTTTTAACTCTTTTCTCTAATTCCACAAATTGATTATCTTTCTCAACAATCGCTGTTTCAAGAACAGATATTCTCTTGATTAGTGCTTCTATTTCCGTCTTGGTTACCATTTTTTTGTGGTGACGGTATCCAAGCAGCCAATTTTATTTTATTTTTTACGATATTTGTTGTTAATTGAGATAAAATTTAAATTGTCCCTCGGGAGTATATACTTCAGAGTTGATACGGTTTGTTGAATATATTAATTTGTGATATTAGATTAAATAAAGCTAAGTTGAAACTGAATTTATAACTTGAGTTTACGAGTTCTGTTAAAAATCACAGCGTGAAAGCAGAAAAGTATACCAAAACCAGTAGACCAGTATTAGTAACCGATAAATCTGCTCCAAACGGTGAAAACAATATACAAAGTATTTTGTATACATATACCAAAAAACTGAATAACTTTATTAAGCTCCAATAACACGTCCGATCTCTTTAATTATTATATGTATATATATATATATATATATATATATATATATATATATATATATATATATATTTCATAATTTAATATATATATGTATATATATATATACATATATATATATATATATATATATATATATATATATATATATATATATATATATATATATATATATATATATATATATATATATATATATATATATATATATATATATATATATATATATATATATATATATATATATATATATATATATATATATACAGAGCCGTAACCACAATTTTGATATTGGTGGAGCCTGGGGTTTCTTCGATTGAAGAAAAATGTTTTTTAAAAAATTATTGGGGGCCTGTGCCCCCTGGCCCCCCGGCGGTTACGGCTCTAATATATATATATATATATATATATATATATATATATATATATATATATATATATATATATATAAATTTGTAAAAACACTTATCTAATTTTTGATTTCTTCAACACTGTGTTTCACCATCAGTAGGTTCATCAGGAAGAATCTTCCTGATGGATGATAGGATTCTTCCTGATGAACCTACTGATGGTGAAGCACAGTGTTGAAGAAATCAAAAATTAGATAAGTGTTTTTACTAATTTATTATTGCTCTGTTCTTTTAGAACATTGAGCACTCTGCTTGTTGAATACACTAACATAATTTATATATATATATATATATATATATATATATATATATATATATATATATATATATATATATATATATATATATATATATATATATATGTATATATATATATTTTATTTTCTTTATTTTAATCCATTTATTTAACCATAAAGTATGAAAATTTACAATAATATTTTATAAACTCACATAAATAAGGTTAGGTGTCACTCATATAGTTAAAAATTAGCCAATGGAGTGACACCTAAAAAAAAAAGCAAAACAAAACAAAACAAAAAAACTGTAAATAAAACATAGAAAGAATTTAAAATTAAATAAAGAGGAAAAAACAAAAAAAAAAAGAAAGACAGAAAGGAAAATAAAGCACAAATAAATAAAGATAATATAAGATAATATTAATAATTGCAATATAATAAAAATAATAATATTAATAGTAATGTGAATATAAAAACATTGCAAATAGTAACTTTACTAAAAATTAAAACTAATGATAAAAACTATGGTAAAAATAATTATAGTAAAGTTTATAACTATGACAGAAATTATTAAAATAAACATAACAATTGCAAAAATTAGGATAATAACCATAAAACTATTTCTACAATTGAATCACTATCACTATCATTATAAATAATATGAATAAGATTTATAAAACAAAGGTAAATTAATAATAATAGTAATATTAGAAAAGTTAAAAAGTATAAAATAAAAGTATAAAATAAAAGTATAAAATAAAAAATAAAATAAAAAATAAAAGTATAAACAGTATAAAATAAAAGTAATAATAGTTTTATAAATTCAGTAATATAAAAAAGCAATAATAATAAAAGATAAAATTAATATTCATTAAATATATACTCAAATAAACATTTCTTAATTTGGTTTCGATTGAGAAGAAGAATGTTGGTAATAAAAGGGTATTTAGTTAAAACCTTTTTTTTTATAAATGGTATTATTTGGTTCCAGTGGGAAATACATTGATGTTTTATAGAGAGTTTTATAGATTTTCAGTATTTCGAGTGTAATATTTTTGTGTGTCACTTGTTTTAATAAAAAAATTATTGAACGAATTTGGTTGTTTATTTTGAAGAAAATCAAACACAATGAGACAATTGTAAAGCTTTAAAAGATTTTGAAAATTTAGAGCTTTTAATTCAGAAAATCTATTTTCGATATTATATCGTAAAGGAGAAAATGTCATAATTCTTAAGGAAGTGCGTTGTAAACTGTTGATACGATGTAATAGAAAACTAAATTTATGACCCCAAACAGTGCAACAAAAACTTAGATGTGTAGAGAACAAAGAATAGTAAACTGATATTAAAACATGCTGGGGAACATAGTGTCGTATTAATGACAGCATACTATTGGCACGTGAGAGTTTTTTATTTAATTGAATTAGTTGATAGTACCATGATAGGTTTTTGTCAAGAAATATCCCGAGGTATTTTATATATTTAGATGGAAAAAGTCTTTTACCATTAATTCTAATTTTCACATTATTACTATCAATTTTTTTTTGAAGGTGAAAAATAATAAATTCAGTTTTATTGATATTTAGAGAAAGACGGTTACTATTTAACCAATGACGGAAATGATGGAGATCTGAATTAACTTTTTTACAAAGCTGCGCGAGTGATTTATTTATGCATAGAACATGTGTTGTCAGCGAAATGATGAACAATCGAATTATTTATAGAGTGAGGCAGATTGTTAATATATATTAAAAACAGTAAAGGTCCTAAAACAGAACCCTGTGGGACACCATACTTAATAACTTTACTTGTGGATTGAAACCCATTAATCGAGACAAACTGAGTACGATTGTTAATATAGGACGAAAACCAATCATTAGCGATATCCCGTATACCATAGTGATACAATTTTTTAATTAAAATCTTATGGTCAACTGTATCAAATGCTTTTTGGAGATCAATAAAGACGCCACAAGCAAAAGAACCACTTTCAGTTGCACCACGAATCATTTCAGTAATGTTAATATGTGTATTGGAGGTAGAGTGTTTTAAACATAATCTAAACTGGCGGCCGTAGAAATACTTAGAATTATCAAGAAAGTGGTAGATAGGAGAATACATTAATTTTTCAAGAATTTTGATGATATTTGATAAAAATGATATTAAATAATACAAAAAAAACTGCAGAACTTTCTAGGACCACTATTTAAATTACAGCTTTAAAATAGTTCACTTTTGAACTGAAGTAATGCATCATATTAGTACGTCATTTAATACGCCATAACGCTCTTTTAAATATATAAAACAGTAAACAATATATTTATATTATTAAATAAAACAGTTTAAATTGGATCAGAATTTAAAATATCTACAAGTTTCATTCTACGAGGATTTTTCCTAGAAAAACAATCAATCATTTCATTTGCATCAATGCTGATATCTTGGTGAACGTGCATTAAAGCAAGACTATTAAATCTATTCTGTGGCATTGTGTTACGTAGATAGGTTTTTAAACGACGAATAACAGAGATTGATCTTTCGCAAGTGCATGTTGTTACTGGAATAGTTGCAAGAATTTGAATTAAGGTGAATATATTAGGAAAAGTTATTCTATCAATAAGAGGAAGGAGTTTGGTTAGAGTTGTTGGAAGAGAATTTTTAAAACTACGCCAATAATCTTCCCACATGTTCAATTCGGTCATGATATAGCGTGGTTCCAAAAGTTCATCCTCATACTCATTTTAAAAAAGAAGAAAGTTGCTTCTCCATTCAGCAACATTTAAAACGTTAGTTGGCATTGCAAAGAATCCATTATAAACAGCAATGTTTCTATTAGAAAAACTTAATTGAATCTGGGATGATAAATGGTCAAGAAAAGGAATTTTAATAACTTTCTTGTTCATTAATAGATTCACTAGGACAATTATTTCGATTTGGTTGTTTTCCTATTGTACGAGGCTTGTGCTCATAAACACCAGCACTAGCTGCCAATACAACTGCCTCACTATACCAAGCACCGTGACTGTGTTCAATTTCTGATCTTAGTCGCTGTAAAGCAAGATATAACAAATTTACTTTTTCACGTGATGCAAAAACATCAAAGTTTGAAGATTGAAATTGTTTTGTAATTGGTCTTGTTACTTCTAATCAGCGAGACACCACTACTAAAGTAACAAGAAACTGGACAGATCTAGTAGCAAAGAAATAATTATTTGCATCACGCACTGAGTCATGATTTCAAGACTTTTCATCGTTATTAATCATTAGCTCAAAGCATTTAATTATAGCCGGAAGTACCTCTATAAACACATCTAAACCATCAATTCTGGCAATCCATCTTGTACGACATACATCTATTAGACGAGAGGGATGAGCTTTTAAAAACATTTCTTCAATTATTTTTTTTCAGAACATCAAAACGCTTTGGACTAAAATTAAAGAACTGAGATATAACTCGAACATTTGACATCATATTGCCAACTATTTGTATGTTACAGGCATCAGCAACACAAAGATTGAGGGCATGAGATCCACAATGAACATACAATGCTTTGGGATAATTAGTTTTTATTCTTATTGCAGCACTGGAACAGTTCCCAGCCATGTTTCCAGCACCGTCATAACCTTGACCAACACAAAATTTCAATTCTAATCCCATATCTTTAATACTATTCAAAATTTGGCTGGCAATAGCTTCTCCAGACAAGCCTGAGTTGCAAGGAATAAAGCCAAAAAATAGTTCACAAATTTCACAATTATCATTTACAAAGCGTAATATAAGTGGCATTTGTTCCATATTGCTAACATCAGATGCTTCATCTGCTAATATTGAAAAAAATTTAGCTTTTTTAACTTCACATTTCAATTAAAAAACTATAATGTCATTACAAATATTAATCAACTCATTTTTAGTAGTTTTAGAGCGATATGTTGCATTTTTTGGAGTAGCAATTCACCAAATTGTTTTCTGCACAATCAGATATTAATTTCAAAGTTGATTGAAGATTGCCAGAGTTACTATTTTCATTCTCATAGTAAAATGAATCATCTCTGTGACCTCGGAGAGGTATGTTTTGTTTTCCACACATAATAGTTGCCAGAACTATTGGTTTTAATATTTCTCTATTTTTCTTGACTTGTTCATCAACTACTTTGTTGAGATTTAAGTCAATAAAATTTATCTTTTGCTCCATACATTGGCGAAAATTAGTTGCCTTTAGAGTTGCAGTTTGGTGAATTGGTGAACTTTCAGTACGTGTATTAAACTTATTAATGGCCTTTGAATATGCCAAAAAACGGAGATTTATAAAGCTGAACAAGTTTACTTGCATTATGACTTGATTCTTCAGATCCAAAAATAACACAATTAACACAATTAACACAATAAGCTTCTAATTTCTGAATATGCAAAATAAGAGTATAATGGTAGCCAAGAGAATTGAAAGGAACGACTGATTTATTAGATTCAAAATGAAAACTAGAGCTTGGTTTATAAACATTTTTTAGTAAACCATACTTATCTTCACTGCTTAGTTTATTAATTCCATAAGATTCATAGAGCCCGATATCGTATTTGTTTACAAAGAATAGTTCACATTTATTTCCAAAAGCAGAAGAACTACTTTTAGAGTTTAAATTTACCTTACTCGGTGAATGGATAAATTTTGAAGAACATTCTGCAGTCGATAGTGTGGAAGAACTTTTTAATTTGATTGGCAAAGATACAACACAAATTTTTTTGTCTGTAGGAAAAGGTGACTTAATAGTAAATTGATCAATTGTAAGTTGTTTTCTTTTTTTTAAAGTGGAAAGAAATTTTAACTGAATCTAGAATATCTGTTTCCTGAGTAGAATCAGGAAACAGGATATTAGATTTTGAAGAAGTAAGTTGATTAATTTCAGGTAATTTTACTACTTTCGGTGCAAAAATATTAGGAACTTGGTATTTTTTAGGAATACATTTTAAAGATATTAAAGAAACAAAGTGATCTTTGTTTACAAATATATTAGAGGTCTGTTTAAAACCTGCAATAGCTGAAGAGCAACGAACTATGTGTATTTTTTTTACAGATGTGCTTAAAGAATATTCAACACATGGTCTAACAGTGCAACTGAAAAATATTTCATAAACGGTTTTTTCTATTTCTTTTCTATCCTTTTCTATAGGATAATATGATTCGATTGGTATTCGAACAACACTTGAGAGAGCACACAAAGTAAGAAACGAGGAATAAGAATAATTTGTTGCAACATTGATAGACTCTGATATAACACTTAGTGTTTTATTATTTTTAAAAAAAGAATTCTATGCTTTTTGGGAAATAATAATAGAAAAAGCTGTGTTTTCATCAATTCTTCGAGATTCGGTAACATCAGTTTAAAAAAAAATAATTGGATGGTTTGAATAAAAATCTGCATTTCTATATAATTCGATACCGGTCAAACATCTAAAGTATTCTGACAAAGATTCGTTTTCAATTAATGATATAGAACATTAAATAAACAGTTTCCGTTTGGAGAAGTTCTAATAAAAAAACAAAAAATTAACATGAGCGAGGTAACATAATTTAATGTTATGCCACAAAATAATTATATACACAATTTTAAGTCATAAAATAACTTTCTGGTAAATCATTTACTGAATGTAATTTTAGTATTATTCAAACATAAAATAAATTATAACATAATTGATTATTTTCTCCTTGAAATATTATATAAATATATTATACTTAAGCATGAACACAATTTTACTAGAAAAATATGTTTGTAAATTTTAAGCACCTAGGACAAAATTTTACACATCTTTCAGCTTAAAATAAAAATAAGTTTGTAGTAAAATGTTTAAGCAAAAAAAGTTATATATGATTTCTTTACTTGCTATTATTTTAACCATTAATCAACACACACACACACACACACACACACACACACACACACACACACACACACACACACACACACACACACACACACACATATAAATATTTAGTTTGTTTTTTTATTTTTAAATTAATATAATTATTTAAGAAACAAATTATTACCTCACTGGTTGAAAATCGCTTTCTGCTCGAAATGATTGAGATAAGGGAAACTGTATACTTGAAACTTTGCATATTTTATGCAATACACTTAGTTTAGATTTTTCATTAAACAAAAATTTTTCTTTAATAGTATTATGAGCTTCGACAATAACATTAGATAAAAACGATTCCTTTTACTGATTGAACCCTATTTTCATCTAAAATACATTTTAAAATGATTTGAAGCATTGAATCCACCATGTTTAGAACACTTAACCTATAGGTTAAGTGTATAAACTCGTATACGAGTTAACCAAAAGTTTAGTGAAAACCCTTTTTTCTGATATATGCGTGATTGGCTTGCACCCTTCAGAGATCTTTCTGATTGGGTCAGCACCCCTTAGATCCAGTTTTGATTAGCTTAAGAAACCAAGCCAATCAAAAATAGCTTCTGAGGGGTGCAGGCCAATCAAAAATAATTCTGAGGGGAGCAGGCGAATCAGAAAGCGACTATACTGGAGTTTCCTAGTCGAAACATAAATATATATAAAATACGCTAGCGCTAACACAACAACAAATTATTTTCGAAATCCTTCACAAAAAAATAAATCGCAAATTTTGAGTTGAATAGAATATTTTAACAATTTAACTTTTATATATAAAAAAATGCAACGAAATAGTAAACTTTGCTTGTTTAAAGTTGACGGGTGCTGGAGCACCCTTTGAACCCTCTCTGGATCCGCCCCTGATATATATATATATATATATATATATATATATATAATATATATATATATATATATATATATATATATATATATATATATATATATATATATATATATATATATCTATATTTAAACTACTTTAAAATGTATTCTACAAAATAGAGTGCTCAATATTCTTAAAAGAACAGAGCAATTAGTATAACATATATTAGAGCAATTAGTATAATATAAATTAGTAGAAAATCAATTATTTTTATAGTTTTTTAGGAAAAACTTATTTTCGTGTGTACATTTAATTAATTAAATAATTTTAAATAATTAATTAAATTCTAAACGTAGGCACGAAAATAAGTTGCTCCTAAAAAACTACAAAAATAAATGAGCTCAAATAATAGTTACATTAAATCCCCTTTTGAAAAATATTTTTTAAAAAAAGCAAAAGTAATCATTTCTAAAGAATTCTTTTTATAATAGTGTCAGCAAATTCCTCAAATGTGTGAAAAATTAAAGTAGTTAAGACATCTGCGACTTCCTGTAATTTAATTTTTGGTATAAATTGCAGTTTTTTTTTTTTTTTATTATTATTATTCATTGATCAAATACAAATACAATAATCTATTTATAATTTGATGAAGAGGTGCTACACTAGGCCCCCCTATGCTGACGAACATGGAGATACAGAAGCTACAAACAAAGCAGCAATTGTATCTATAAAGTTACTTTCTTATGTTGTTTTTGAAAGCGTTGATGGATTGAGCGTTCACTGTTTCTAGCGAAAGCGCATACCATGGGGCGACAATTCCATTTGAAAAAAAGTTATACCTCTCCTCGCAGTTTTTTACCATCTGACGTTCTAGTTTATGGTTGTGGCCTCTTAGAATATACTTATCTTTACTTTTTGAAATTTTTTGCGGGACGACAAAACTAACAAGCTCGAGTTTATGAGTGATTTTGAATCGCTCGATAAGATCTGCTCTTTTGCGGCGTTCTTCAAGAGTTGTTAAACCGAGCCGTTGGAGTCGATCTTCATAGGTCATGTGTTTAATAGTCGATATTGTTTTTGTTGCTCGATGTTGGACTTGCTCGAGAATGGCAATGTCTGATTTTAAACGCGGTGACCAGGCTTGTACAGCAAACTCAAGATGGGGACGAATATAAGTGAGATACAGAGTGCGCCATAAAAAAAACTGCGACTGCGAAATGTTTTTTTGAGTCGCCCTAGCACTCTATTTGCTACTGATGCGGCTGACTCTATTTGCGGTCTTACGTTAAGGTCATTCGAGACCATCACACCAAGGTCTCTTTCGACTGCGGTTTCTTCGAGAGGACGACGGGTGCCGTCGACGTTTGACATTGAGTATTTGTACGTTGACTTGTTACATCCGCGCCCAACATGCATTACTTTGCATTTCTCAACGTTGAAATGCAAGAGCCAAATATGTGACCATTTCACTGCTCTGTCAACGTCATCTTGGAGAGTGATGTTGTCCGACTCCTTTTTAATTATCCCTATTATTTTGCTGTCGTCGGTAAACAGTTTCATATGATGAGTAATACTGTCCGGCAGGTCGTTTACAAAGGTTACGAATAGCAATGGGCCCAAGACCGAGCCTTGAGGCACTCCACTAGTGACTGCTTTCCATTCAGTAGTAATGCCGTTTATGACCACTCGTTGACATCGATTGCTTATCCAAGCTGCGATCCAGTCAAAAGAGCGCCTTGAATACCGTACGCTCTCAACTCTACTGCGTGTCTGCAGTGAGTTGCTTCCGTCATGATATGCCGAGTTTCTAAAAGATTTGATACACATCCCTTACGATGAACAAAGCCATGCTGATTTGGAGAAATTAGAAAATTTTCAACGCAGTGTTCCATTATTCTTTTTTGTAAAATACTTTCCATAATTTTGCAAGGTATGGAAGTGAGCGAGACTTGCCGGTAGTTGGAAGCTTTAAGCCTACTCCCCTTCTTGAAAATAGGTGTTACATTCGATTTTTTTCATAATTCAGGAACTACACCAGTTGCAAACAAGCACTTATAGATAAGCGAAAGAGGCTTGGCAAAGGTAGTTGAACATTTACTAAGGACCCTTGGATGTAATCCATCGTAGCCGGTTGATTTTCTTTCATCAAGGTTGTTTAGGCATTTTTGTACTATATCGATAGAGAAACTTGCTGGATCGATGACACAAACTGCTTCAGTACGACTTTCAAAACCTGGCATTGAACCTTCGGGCTCTAAAACAAAGACTGATTGAAAATAGTTATTTAACGATGCGCTTATATTGCCGGTATCGGTTGTGATGTTGCTATTGACTGTTTCAAGCGATGTAATGTTGTTACCGACGCTCAGCTTGCTTCTTACATATGCATGTAAACGTCTAGGGTTGCTTTCGGAATCCCTGACGAGTAGCTCTTCGTACTTCTGCCTACCAGCTTTGGTAGCAGTTTTATTAATTTGATCATTCATTTCTGATGATTCTTTATTGATGAAAAAAAATTTTGTTAAATGGTTTTCTACTAAATTATATATGTATATATATATATATATATGTATATATATATATATATATATATATATATATATATATATATATATATATATATATATATATATTATATATATATATATATATATATATATATATATATATATATATATATATATATATATATATATATATATATATATATATATATATATATATATATATTTATATATATATATATATATACAGGGCCGCGCACAGGATTTTTTGATGTTTCAGATATGACACTTTTGCGTATTGTACTAACTCCTAACTTAAGTATGTTCATGCCTATGACAAATGAGGAGGCTTTGCAAAAAATGGCGATGGTGGAGGGCTGGGAACAAAATATCCTAAAATTTTGTCCCGTTAATTAGCCGACATTTTTGCTTTGCAAACTTCTTTTAGTAAACATTTTATTACCCGTAAAACACTAACTTTTGGGAGATATGAATGCATTTTATATAATTAAAAATGTCTCATGTGATAAAGCTTTGTTTAACAATAACGTGTTTGTAAAAAAACGTTGACGTCAAAAACAATACTTTTGTAAAAATGCAACACGTGATTTACTAAAATGAATATTGTAAAGTAAAAAGAATTTTCTACATGTTGTAGGTCATATCATAAATCATTTATAAATTGAACTAGAGATTCTTGGCAACAATTATTCCCTACATTTTGTTTCACTAATCTCTTAAAGATTTAAACTTCTCTTTTTGGCGGAAGTTAAATCGTTTTTTGTCTCATAACTTTGTTTTAATATTTTTCAGAATTTGAATTTTTTTTTACAAGTAGAGTTCTAGAATAATCACGATTTAAAAATATTTTGTTATATATAGTTATACATTTGTTTTATATAGTTATACAGGAGATATCAAGGATGAATATATAGAATTTTTTTTAACAAAGTAGAAAAATATATAAACTACAATACTTTACGTAATAAAGTTTTTTGTTTTTAATCAGATAGATGAGACAGTTATCATTACGATGTACAGTCGTATAAAAGTATTTCCAGGTGACGCAAACATTTCCTATAGTTAGGCTATTGTTATTTGTAACAATTGCTAGCCCGCATATCTTGGCTTTTAAACAATGAGTTAAATGTCCATCTATTAAAACGCCCTTGATCTAAAATAGCTTTTGGGTTGCTTTATTTACTACTTTCTTTACGTAGTGTTTCCATTTAAAATCATCTGAAATATCTACTAAACAATAAATTCTTTTCCATTCAAAATTATCTGAAATGTCTACTAATCTCCTTTATCTTTTTCTAAGCTTGTGACGACTAAAGGTGTATTATTCATTAAAACTTTGTGCTGGTTATTTCCTTCTGTCATAATCTTACATTTTTGTTGGTTGAATTTCATCAACCACTCATTCGATCATTTTATTAATAAGCCTGTATCTTGCGGAAGTTCAATAACATCATGGTCGTTTTTTATTGCTTTTTTTCAATAATATCATGGTCGTTTTTTAACTTTTTGCTGACGACACGATTTTCGTGTCGTCAGCAAAAAGTTTACAGCTTGACTTTAATTTGTTGGAGATATCATTAATATATACTATAAATATTAGAGAAATAGAGGAGTGATCCTTGTGGTACTTCACTCTTCCTATTCTGATTTATTGTTTCCTATCACCACTCTTTGAAGTCTGGTTTTTAAAAATCCCTGATACTAGACTAATAATTTTGATTTAAAATCAAAGTTATTCAATTTTAACAGCAATATTTTGTGATCAACCGTATTAAACGCTTAGGCAAGGTCTAGAAACAAAACTATTACATCTCAACCATTATCAAATTAACTTGAGAGAAAATCTAGAGATTTCAATAAGTTCGTCACACAACTTTTATTAATAACAGATCCATGTTGGTTTTAATTGATTATTTATTTTTTATTAAATATTTCATCATTTAATCTTTATTCATTTCCATGACTTTACAAACGTTAAAGATACAGGTCTATAGGTCTATAGTTTCATGGTTCATATTACAGGTTCATATTCATATTACATGGTTCATATTCATATTACATGATTCAGATACAGGTCTATAGTTTCATGGTTCGGATTTGCACTCTTTTAGAACTTTTGGATGACCTCTGTCTACACCAGTTACTTTATTAATGTCCTGTTTTTAAAGAGAATTCTTCTACAGCAGAAGCATTAAAATCTGGATTTCTACAGATTTTTTGTGTTTCTATATCTATGATTGGATAATGTTGTGGTTTGAATACTGGTGCAAAATATCTATTTAATATATTTTCAATTACTTTTAAATCAGTTTCGATACTAACAGTATTTTAGTCTTAAATTGTATTTGACTTTTATGGGTAATATAAACTTTTATGGTTAATATAAACTTTTATGGTTAATATAAACTTTTATGGTTAATATATGAATGAACTTTCTTGGAGTTAAACTTTGAATTTAATGCAAGATCATATTCAAAATTTTAGATTCGTTGATTTACCTTTTTTTTTAAATCTTGTTTTACTCTCTGCATTTTGTAAGTAAATGATTGTCTCTGAATTTTTGCTTCCTACATTTGAACAACATGTTTGTTTTTTCTTTTGACAACGCTTTCAATTCTTTATTTATCCAGTGAGGCTATGTATTGGTTTGAATGCTTCTCGGTTTTATAATTGGAATAAAGGCTTATTCATTTTTTGTAACATTTATTTATTTCCAAACCTTTGAATTCATTGTCCTAGTTTAGAATCTTAAAATAATTATTTAATTCATCAAATTTCTCTAGATTTTAACTAAATTTTTTCTTTTTAAATACACTTAATACACTCTTTATGACTGTAATTAAACTTAATAATGTGATGACATTGGTTAATACCTCCTAATGGTGGAAGATGTACCAGTTTATAAACTCTATTTTTCCTCTCAGTTACAATCAAATTCAGTAGGGGAAAGACGCCTATGATGGCATACCGGTCATATTTTCATAAATATTGGTTATGGCGAAAAAGTGATTAGACCAACGTGTCTATACTAACTTACATTAGTTTTAGTAAAAATACGTCCCTTATGCACAAGTATCACAAATATTCGATTTTGGGGTGTGTTGTTGTATTTTTAATCCCTTTAAATATTTAAGATTGTGATTTTATTATCAACTGTGTAGAAATAAAATTTTCATGCATTTTATTTCCAAGTTTTGTGCATTTAGTAGAATACTTATTTTAATTTTATCTTTTGAACAAGGCAGACATAGCTTGTTTAAATGAAAGTGATGACTTCTTCCTATGATGGCATACTGACGAGTTAGGTGTGTTGCAAAATTGACGAGTTGAGAAAACCTTTTTTCTTTCATTAAAACAACATATTTGTTAGTGAAGTAAAAAGGAATTTTTACTTCACTAAAAAAATTTTGGTTCAAAAAACACATAAAACGCAATATCTCTTATGCGCACGCGCGAAATTCTACACTGCTGCTGTGTAGCACGAAAGGGTTAATTAGGATGATTACGCCTAATTTCTGGCATTTCTGAGGGAAGACTCTAAGGTCAAATGAAATTATCAAGTCACCCTAGATGCCAACCAGCCCCATGCTCACCTATGCCATCATAGGAGCAGTCGTTGCCTTTGATGGCATACTTGTGGTTTTTTTTTAAAATAAAAATAATTAGTATAAAAATAAAACTGATAAAAACTCTTGTGGTAATTATTGTTCTACATGTAACAAAGAATGCATCTATATCAAAACTTTTGTTCTTGGTCTTCAGGATACTGAATAATGAAGCTTCAAAGTTAAGTATGCCATCATAGGCGTTTTTCCCCTACATTCGTTTCATTACCAATGTTATTTTGAAACATTGGCTCAATCACATTCTGATGCTTGAAGTACTTGTTTGCTCTTTTTTAGAGGTTTTAAGTTAAAGTTACTTTTACTTCATACTTTTTATGCTCTTTTCAGCAGGTTAACATGAAATAGAAACCTGTGAAAACGAATTGAAAACCGCATTTTTTTTTTATTTTAGACTATTTTTCTAAATATTTAAAACCTTCAAAAAAATGAAGGGGTTCTAAACTTTATGCGGATGTATCTTTTGAGCGTCAAAATATATTTTGATAAAATTTGAAACCTAATTACAATTTACGATTAAATTCAATAATCCAGTTCATAGGTTAAGTCATGGAGTTTATCTAAAATGTTTGAGTAATTTCTGTCTATAGTAGTATTTTGTAGTTTTAGGATATATATATTTAACAATGGCAACAAACTGATTATTATTTATCAAACTGGTTTCCTCTAAATAATATGATAATTGGATACGTACAACTCGCTTGATAATTTTTGATATAGTTGGATGATTGGATTTGCGAATGCATCCATTCTGATCATGGTCACTAAAGGATATTGGTATTACGAAAGATTTTAATATAGGAGTTAGATTATTTGTATAAATTACGTCAATTAAAGTAGAAGGATTTAATGTTATTCTCGCAGCGCTTTTTATTAGTTGTTTGAAATCATAGAATTGTAATATAGATTTTATTTTGATATGATCATTTGGTTTTTAATAATAAACATTGAGATCTTCCATTAATATTGTTTCTATTGAATCAAACTGAGATATCATTTCCGAAAATAGGTTAGGGAAGTTGGGGTTTAGGTATTTTGAGCCATCTGATAGGCGATACAGGACGCAAAATAACATACTTTTTGTATATGGAATAATTTATTCAAAACAAATGCTCTCCATTTCGTTGGTTTATAGATCGTTACGTCTCACCCACCTTAACTTATCGGCAATGTAAACTTCAACACCTCCGCCAGGTCCATTTTGACGTGGGCTGTTTAGAAATGTATATCCCTCAATATCATTTAGTTCACTAGGGTTGTCTTTACTAATATGGGTTTCAGTCAATCCGGATATGTCAATGTTTTTGTTGCTATTAAACAGATTGACGACGTTAGATTGATTGTTTCACAGAAAACAAATATTTAAATGAAAGAATTGCAAGCTTTTCGAATATCGTATGCTTTAAAATTTTTCCATTTCTGTGTTAGTTTGATTTAAATACATTGGCCCGGGGCGTGTTTTTATGTCACCTGATAACAATAAAGAATTTTTGGGAAAGCATTTTCCTTTAGTGTTGGTTTCTTTTCTAGTTTGTATTGCCATAACGATGTTGGTATAAATGTTAACTCAAATTCAATAGTTTCAAAAGATGTTTCAGAATAACATATCGATTTTGAGTTTTTCGGTGACGGTAGTTTAACAGTTTATCTTTTATTTTATTTATTTAGACCCATGCCAATAAAAAAAAAAATTATAGTCGTAACTTATAAAAAATAATTACATGGTTGGGGCAAGAAGAAGACAAACTTAGTCTTATCAGAGAGCCCCAAAAAATGCGTCATTACTAGATAAAATATAGTTTAACAATAAAATATAGTTTCAATGTATATATCTTTGAATTAATAATATAAAAGAAAATGTAAATATATCGCTTCGCGTTTAAAATTTATTGTTTTTCAAAGAGTAAGCTTTAAGAATTGTTTTGTAAAATAAAAGAAACAAAATAAAATAGCAAAAGTATAGGGTTAATAAACAACGAAAAAATAAAAATAAATTTCTCAAAAAAAAAGATTATCATTTAAAATAGTAAAATATATGTACATATGTTGATTAATGTAATGTATTAATAATCTACAGTGATTAATTAATTAATTAACTATTATTATTGACTTCTAATTTAAAGAAGCTTTATTAGAAGAAATTTAATACATTTTCACTTTCACGAAAGCAATTGCTTAACTTTTGTTTTGAATTCGTTTAGAGAATAATTAGTTTTCAGCTCATTATTTAATATTATGTTCCACAACTTTGGTCCCCGTTTACAGTAGAGAATTTAGTGGCGGAATAATAAGTTTCGGTTCGAATGTAATTGTGTTTTAAAAATCTAATAGGGTATATGTGATTAATTTTTTTTTTTTTAATTGAATAAGATAAGATTGGTAATATATTTTTATCAAGTTTGAACATGAAAATAAGAACATGATAGAGGTTTAGTTTATATACATTTAGGATACTGAGTTCATTAAATAGTGTTTATGTGTGTGAGAAAAGATCTACGTTTGAAATTATCTTTATAGCCATTTTTTTTTGTTTGCTAGGCAATTTTTTTATTTTCGTTGCATTAGTGCTGCACCAAGAAATGTTCGTTTAACTTAAGTAGCAACGAATAAAAGACAAGTAAATGTTTTTTAAACAAGGTTTAATAACTGCTTAGCTTTGTTTTTGGTATTTTATCTTCAACTACATCTATATGTTCCCTCCAAATTATATTTTTGTCTAGAAATACGCCTAAAAACTTTATTGGTTGCTCTCTCTTTACTAATTTATTATCAATAAAAAGGTCCGGAAGTTTTGAAGGAATAACTGATTTTTATGAAGACGATGAAATAAATTGAATTTTGTTTTAGTAATATTTAAAGATAATTTGTTTGATTTAAACCATTGGATTAGTTTGTATAGTTCTACTGTTTAAAACAACAAATTGAAATTATTCTTTATTAGAATAAAACAAGCTGGATTTGATGATTGACCGTATCGAAAGCTTTACTTAAATCAATAAAAAGACCGAGGGTATACTTGCCTTCATTAAACGATTTAAATATATTTTCAACAAGGTGAACGATTGCGTGATAGGTGGAATGGCCAGATTTGAATCCAAATTGTTTATGGTAAAGAATATTATTTACATTTAAAAAAGAATAAAACCTATTATACATAATTCGCTATAATATTTTAGAAAAACAAGTAAGAATTGAGATTAGACGATAATTTGCAACTTCAGAAGAATTGCCTGATTTTAAAATTGGAATGATTTTTGTGATTTTTAGGTTTTCTGGAAAACAACCATGTTTTGTATTGCTATTGAAGAGTAGACTAGAAATGTAATATAGATAAAGTTGAACATTTCAAGAAATTAATATATATATATATATATATATATATATATATATATATATATATATATATATATATATATATATATATATATATATATATATTTATATATATATATATTTAAACAATTTTGAAATGTAATCTACAAAATAGGGCCGGAATTACAATGTTTCAGACCGGAAAGCCTGAATTTATTTTTTACCTTTTTTTTAAAACATGTGCTACAGACTGTGTAAGTTAAATCAAAAAATTATTTTATAACAGACAATCAAGAATTATTGGTTAACCTAGGTAAAAAATACAAAATTCTTAACAAACACGATGTAATTTTATTTGCAATTATGTCAATTATGTAAGGATTTCTAAATGTTTAGGAATATTGTGGGGCAAAAAGAGTTCCTATTCAGTTTTAGGCTACAGCTCTTTTTTCATCAAAATTGTTACCTTTCACTGATAATAGTCTCATTTTAAATGTTACTTAAATTTTAAATAATTAAAAAGTATATGATGCCTAAAAAAAAACTTTTTTTTTAGCCATCATATACTTGAACTTGTGAATTTTTTTCAAAAAATATGCAAGTAATAGTTCATTTCGTGCTTTTTAGGTAAAAGTTCATCAAACTACAGTACAGGAGCATGGGGTGGAAAAAAAGTCATAATCCTAGTGTGTACATTAGGGTTATGACTTTTTTATTTATTTATTTGTGAGTTATATTGACAAATTTTTTTTCGTTTATTTATTGTTATTTTTTAATGGAATATCTATATTATTTTTATTGTTTTTATTATGATTATTGATATTAAGATTATTGTGTTTATTAAATCATTGTTACTTTTTTTGCAGTAATTGTTTTAGTTACATGGTAGGTTGTTACGTTTTGTCAGTATATAACTATTTGTAACTTTCCTATCTGTGCATAATGTTCGATTGTTGTTTTAAAATTGATACTGGCTTATTATTATACAATTTTCTTAATATTCTTATAGCTGTTAATTAATAGTCATTATAATTATTATTATTATTTGTACTATTAATACTATTTCATGATATTTACTTAAGATTAGTTTTTAACTATTTGTAAATGATCTCGATTGTAAGATCTTTTTATAGAAGTATTGATTGATTGAAAAAATAATACAGTAAATATTTCAATTTTAACCAAAATGGAAAAATAGAAAACAAAGAAATAATTTTAAGTATAAATATTACGGAGGTTAAAACTTTCAATAAATAAAATTATAAGAAACAAATAAAAACAACATATTAGATTTAAATGTGGTCATTCAAATTAATCCTATATCTTTATTTTGTTATTGTATGAAATATACATTTCATACAATAACAACAAAAAAATATATAGGATTTAAAGTTTCATGTCTTAAAATCTTTCAAATTTTTTTCTTATGAGGATAATTAAACTATTTCTATAAAAGTTTTGAGTGAAAAATTTAACTTTAATTTATTTCACATCTTTTTCTTGTCACCATAAGAAAAAGATGTGAAATAAAATTTTATTTAAAATATTTTATTTCAAACATAGACTTGTAAAATAAAATAAAAAAATTATGTTAATCTTTTTTATTTCAATTGAGGGTAAAAAATTACATTGAATTTTTAAAACGTTCCCATGTCCCCCACCCTATATTCTCAGTGAAGTAGTATAAATAAATATTTAAACATCTTTAAAAAGTATATTGCTAAGCATGCAATATTTTTCATTTCTTATATCGTGCCAAAACTTATATGTTGCAACGTCTTTTTTAAAAAATACTTTTTTATTGTTTATATAAAAAGTTACGAAAATCTATAATGAGCGAAAGTGTATGAAACACAAACAGTGAGAATCAAAAGGCACATTTGACTAGCAGTAGGCAACCCGTAATACGGGTTTGAAGTAAATAAATTATTAATAATAACTTAATTTGTTTTCTCTAATGAAATATAAATTTTTTAATACTTTTTAGTTCTGCTTACTTTTATTTTTCTTGGCTTCTTAGTTTAACAAAACTGTTAGCTTCATTAAAGATACAGTTAACTATTTATTTCGCAACGTTCGGAAATTAAATGCGCAAATCACAACAAAATTGTTAAAATATGACTTGAATTATATGCATAGATCATCCAAGTCTTATTTAAAAATTTTGAAAAATTGTTTAGGTAAAATATCGGAAATATATTTTCCCTTTCCTTTCTCTTAATTTTGCTTTTAGTTGAGTAGTCTCTAATTTTTTTTTAAACTTTTCTTTATTTTGCTTAGAGTGACGAGTTAAGCTTAAAAAATAAATATACACAAAAATTATACCTTAACTTGTATCTTAATATAACTTATTAATATATAACTTGTAAACTTGTATGAAAAGAAATTGTTTTGGATATCCGGAAAAACTATAAGCTGAAAAATATATCCGCAATTCCAGATAAAGCTAATCCCTGTTTACTGCTCCTATAATATTAAAGCTTATTACTCAAGCTATCTTTTTTTTAATAATCCAGCAGAAATTATAATGAATAAATAAATAAAAAAATACGGTAAACAAATACGTCGATTTACTTTATATTAACGTATATTAACATAATATGTTAATAAATATATTATATTTATTTCAGCATTCATCCAATCCAAATTTATACTAATGCAGAAAATATTTAGCGAAAAATGTCCGGAATATATTTTGCCTTGCGTTTGTCTTTTTAAATATAACTAATAATTTTAACTTTGCGTTAAAATTATTAGTTTATATTTAAAACTTTTTATTAATTTTTGTATAAGTCAGATTAATAAAAAAAGCAATTGCTTTTATTCGACATTTTTAAAGTAATTGTTACGCTTTACGTTAATACAAATTTGAGCAAAATCTATAAATAATTTCACATAAAGGTAAACAATTGGTCTAAAAGCGTTGAATAAAAGCAATTGCTTTCCTTTATTCACCCGGCCTAATCAGCTAAAAAGGCTATAAAAGAGGTGTTAAAACCATGTAAAACAGTTGTAAAAATTAAATATTTAAAATTGTGTTCACTTTTTTTTTAAAATAAATTTATATACACAATAAATAGTTAAATATGTAACAAAAATATTAAAAAAAAATCTATATAAAACATATTTTTCTTAAAAAACAATTAACGTTGAAGGTTCTTTTCCCAAATGAGTTATAATAGCCGCCATCTCCAGGACCGAAGAGTCAAGCATAGCCTATTGTAAAAAAAACCATACTAAAATAATTAAAAATATTTATTATCGATAGAACGATTAAACATTAAAAAAGCTACGTGATTCCATGCTAGTAGGAAGTTATAGAAAAATAAGTAAAAAGTAAAAAAAATAAACAAATAAAAAAGAACAAAATATTCGCAGTCTGACCCGGATATAAATTTTCTGTTATTTCACGCCATTTTGGGTTGCAAGTAAAAGTAATGAAAAGATCTGGTTTACTATACTTTTTAATAATTGCCATATCATCTTCAAAGTTTTCTTTTAAAGCTCTCGGACTTCCTACATAAGATGATGGCAAAACAACTACTCGCCCTGGTCTAACATTATGTTCGTTTGCAATGTTGTTAACATGTTCATGTAAGGCATCATACTGCTCGCTTCATAGTTTATCTTGATTATTTCTGATAAAAGCAAGACGCTGGCCTTCAATTTATACATATGCATATACAGCATATTGCTGAAATAGTTTCTTGCCATAAAACAATGAGCAGAAAAATTGCCGAACAGAAAGTCTATAATTGTAGAACAGAGATAATGTAACATGATTTCTAACCAGTGTAGCACGCCTAGGGTTATGCACTACTGATTATGCCAACCAGCATCACCTCTTGGGAAAAAAGAGAGGATAATCATAGGATCTAAGTTGGCTGACATACTTGATACAATTTTTAAAGGATGACCATTTGGGCAAAAAACAACTTCCCTGGAAGTTGGGGGAGCACCATCTTTGCCAACAAATACAACTGCAACTTCATTGTGTGAAGGTAGATTATAGCAACGTTTATCAACCCCTTCAAGTAAAGACATTTTTACAATAGAAGCTTGGCGACCTTCTATAGCCGCTTGATGAATTTCTTTATCTTCTACTTCAGCCATGTTTTTAAATGCATGAGCAAATGGACTTTGTTCAGTAATTATAGTTTGCAGTTGAAACATTTAATCACGTAAAAAAAGATCATTACCACGTTAATGCATTCTAAAATTTACTGCTGCAAGTGTGTCATATATATATAGTTGAGAATATATTGGTGGAATACCTTGATCTGGCCTAAGATTACCTACACGATGATAAATCTGGCCACATATTTTAAAACATTAAAACACTAATTATTTCTTTTTTTTACAACTCTAACGTTAACAATAAAATAAAAAAACTTAATAAATAACTAAAAAAATTTTACTCGAAAAATTACAAAATAAAGAAACCAAATAAATGTAAAATAAAATTAATTTGCCATCATCAAAAGTAATACACCTGTATTACTTTTTCTTGAGATTATTTAATTAAAGTTAAGAAAAACCTGCAACCATATTAGCAAAGACTTATAAAAAAAAGTTAAAATTTATTTTGTTTCTAATAAAATTTAAAAACAAACAAATATCCTTTTTTATTAGAAATAGTGAAGTGTTTCTAATAAAATATATATATATATATATATATATATATATATATATATATATATATATATATATATATACATATATATCCTTGGAGTCGCGGACAGCGTCATAGTTCATGTGTTGGGAGAAAACATTGAGCAAAACGCATAATAAAACTTATAAATACGTTATGTACAATACAAAACAGGTTATTAACGCAGGTTTGTAAACTCCCCCCCTCCAACACACAAGGTATGACACTGCGGCGACTCCAAGGATATATATATATATATATATATATATATATATATATATATATATATATATATATATATATATATATATATATATATATATATATATATATATATATATTGAACTATTTATTAGTGAAAACATATGAAAACCAAAATTGGTTTTCATATGTTTTCTTATTTTAAAACTTCTTATTTTAATATTTTTATTGAAGGTATTTCTAGCATTAATGTTTGATGACGTTTGATTGGGCATATCTCAAAAAATAATAAAAAGTTAAATGTAAATTTATTACGAACGGTAATCTTAATACTTATACTAATTTCAAGCATAAGAACAGCAATACAAAATATAAAACACTCTTTGAAACATATCGTTTTAATCTTTTTGGGTCAGTTAATCAATAAAATTAGGTAAATAACAAAAGTAAATTTAATTTTTATATGTTCATACTAGTTTATTTTTTGTAAAGAAAGGAAAGATTAATTCAGAATTTTACGTTACTTCCTTGGAAAAGAAAATATATTAATTTTAACAAAATAATATAAATGTTAATAAAAAAAATATAAAAATGTTAACAAAAATGTTTTAAGCAAAAAAAGAATGGAAAAATCTCTAAAAATTATTAACAACCGACAACTATATCAAGCATTATCAAATTTTATTTGAGTAATCATTTGGCCTATTCGAATAATAGTCGGTGAAGAAAAAAAAAAAAAGACAATCTTTTAAAAAACAAGCCGTTGCATAGAGTATATATTTTAGGATAAAATGTGACGTCAAATTTGTATTACGTCAAATTAACTAGTTTGTAGATAAGTTATTGAATCAGAATCAGAATCACAAATTATAATTGTAACGAGTGATTACTACACGCATTTTTCGCAACAACAAATTTCTTTTTTGAAAAAATGGTTTTCACCAAAAAGAAATTCATTTATATTCTAAGAAACCGCTGTTGCTGAGTGAGATCAACCAAAAGAAAAGAACAAAAGTAAGTGAACTTTTAACAATTATAATAAAAGATTACAATGAATACAAACGAGATTAGCATTGTTATAATATTTTCTTGAGTTTGTCAAGGTTTATTTTCTTTAATTGAATTAACAAAATAATTTTTTGCTAATTCAATTATTGATAATGATTAAATGAAATTTAAATAACAATTTGTATAATTAGGTAAACTGTTGTATTTAAAATGTAGCTCAATAAACGAAAGTAAAGATTTCTCTACTTGGAGTAATATACCTTCTGAACTAAATGATTTTGAAAATCATGAAATAGTAAATAATTTAGAAAATGGCAATTCGTCATCGATGTTGGAAAAACTTAATCGTGTAACTTCAACTGATGTTTTAGTTGCTGCCAATTGCAACAAAGTTGATACTACAAACCAGGATTTACTTGATGCATCATTCGGAGACTCGATTCAAAGTTGTTTCAGTAAATCAAGCATATCAAACATTTCTCGAAAAATAAGGTAAAGTGTTAACATAGATTTAAATGTAAAGTTCAAATAATTTCCTGCATCTGCATGAAACTGTTACTCTTTTTAAATTTTAAAATATATATTTTATATAAATACTACTTATAAATTTATTTTGACTTCAAATTAGACCGGGTTAGAAGCTATAACAATCAAGCCGATTCATCTTTTATCTAAGAGTCGATCCTTTGAAGGTTTTAAATCCAGACTGTGTGAATTAGAAAAATTAAGTACATCTTTTCCCAATTTAATGCAAGTTAAAGACAATAAATTCATAGACTATAGTGATAATATCGCGAGAAAAGATACATTAGTTTCCGAATTTGAATTGGTAAAACTTTACACTATATATTTGAATTTGCTATATTTATAATGGTTATAACTTTTACACTATATTATAGTGAAAGGTTGTTGTAAATTAAAAAGTTCAACCACCGAATAATAATAAAAATAATGATAATAATAGTAATAATAGATTGTAAGCAATTTGAACTAAGTTTTAAAAGTTGGGTTTGACTAGCTTCTAAATTCGACCTAAAGTATTAGTATTGTCTCGAGCGGAAATAACAAAGACTAAATTTTTTTTTTAGCAAAATTGCAAAATTTGGTTTTAATATTTCTTTTAACAAGTTCTATAATATTTAAACTTAATTTAACTGAAGAAATTTTTAAAATATCTTTTTGCTAAGTTAACTTTAAATATTATAAAATACCTTTTTCGCTTTTTTTAAGTTTAAAGTACTAAAACGTACTTTTTATTTTAAATATTTGCTCAACTTTTCTTTAAATTTAGTTTTATTAGGTTTTTTTCAAGTTTTCAATTACCTTTTTTTTAAAAGAGTTGAGCTTACAAATTTTGAGAACTAAAAATGGTTGCTCGCAGATTCATGGACACATTTCACAGCAACATTACTTTTGATACTTTGTTAAAGATTTAGATATTGTATTGGTAATTTAGTTAGTTTTTAGGTAAAAAATATTAGTCCTAAAATTTAATTTATACTAAATATAACCTAATTCTCACAAGTGATAATAGTCGAAACCTTATTTCCTAGACAAAACAATTAAACAGACTGGATATAGCCATGTCTATACCATCAAACTTCATTAATATATTATTTAAGTGTTTAGAAAATATTTTATTTAAAAATTTTATTTTAGAGAGAAAATAAAATTGAAAACAACTCTTTGGAATTGGAAGTTGAAAAAGTAAAGTTTTATTTATAACTAATCATCCGTATTTATCATAGTCTATAGAAGTAAAGGGTTTACTTCTATAGACTATGGTATTTATGAATACATATATATTGTTGTTGTTATTAATCAAACATAGTTTTTTACTTATATATTAATATATATATATATATATATATATATATATATATATATATATATATATATATATATATATATATATATATATATATACATATATATATATATATATATATATATATATATATATATATATATATACTATATATATATATATATATATATATATATATATATATATATATATATATATATATATATATATATATATATATATATATATATATATATATATATATATATATATATATATATATATATATAGGGGAGAGTTGCCGAAATTGGAACAGCTCCTTAATTGGAACACTTAGCTTTATTTAGAAACTGGAACTTATTCTACTTTCATGAATATTTTTTCTTGTAAAGAAAATAATTTTCTTTATTTTTTGAAACTTCTAGTATTTAAACTTAAAAACTGCACGTATGTGAATAAAATTACTTTTTTTGAAAGAAAAAAATTTTTGCGATCTAATTTTATCGTTGCATTTAAACGATTACAGAAGCTTAAAGAATTGATTACAGAAGATATTGAGTTTGATGATAATTTTTTTTAAATTTTAAATTTTAAGGGTTTCAAGTCTATGTGATATTAAGAGCTTATATCGTAAGTTGTTACTTGTATGTAAATATTTTGCTACAACACCATGGTCCTATGTTGCCCAGAATGGAACTTCAAAAGTTGCCGTAATTGAAACGATGTCATCTCATAACACGCTACTTGACGTCCGAATTATCAGAAAATTTCATTAGTCCGACTGTATAATATTTTTTAAAGCGAATTTCTTTTATAGACATAGTATTATTGTTAGACATTTGTTGCTTTTTTGGAATTGGTATTTAGTCTTGCTTTAAAGTATGAAATGATTTTTCACAAAATTTTTTTCATAGTCTAAAGTCTAGTCATAGTCTAAGGATATAAAGTTGATTGTAAACATCGTATACTTTAATTAACAAATCATTTTATCTTTTAGTAAAAAATAAAATGTAAAAGTTTTACAAAAGTTATACATTTCTATTTAACGGATAAACTTGTAAGACAACATAAAGTATATACCCAGCATAAGTTTTTTACTGTATGTAGAAGTTAATATATAAAGTTGCAAACTTTATATAGTTTATATAGATTTTGATTTATATAGTTAATGATTAACTAAACAAAAATGATGAAAAGTAATGATTATATAATGAGTATATAACTAACTTAATCATATATGAAGCCTGTAATAAGATTATAAAACTCTCCTTATGTATCTTCATAGTAATTTGCTTTTATTTTAGATGCAAACACCACGAAAATATGGAAAATGGAAAGTAGAAAACTTGAAAAAGGCTGTTGAAGCAATAAAACAAGGAGAAATCAGCTTAAATGAAGCCGCTTATGAATTTTGTATTCCAAAAGCAACTTTGTCAAGGCATATAAATGAAAAAAACAAAGTTGCTGTTGCAAATGTGAAATTTCATGGTCGACTTACCACCTTACCTAATGAAATTGAAACAGAACTAGCTGATCACTGTTTATTATTAGAATCAATGTACTTTGGATTAAGGATTGATGATCTTCGTCGTCTAGCATTTGATATTGCGGAAGCTAACAACATCACACATAATTTTAACAAACAAACACGAATGGCAGGAAAAAAGTGGTATTATGCATTTATGCAAAGGCACCCACAACTGTCGCTTCGTGGGCCTGAATCAACATCAATTGCACGTGCACAAGGTTTTAATAAAGAGCGAGTGCAATCTTTCTTTAATTTACTTTCAAAGTTATACATGGAAGAAAAGTTAACTCCAGACAGACTTTATAATATGGATGAAACTAGTTTATCAACAGTACAAGATGGTCAGATAAAAATTATTAGTGCAAGGGGCAAAAAACGAGTTGGAATTATGACTAGTAGTGAACGAGGAAATTCAGTAACAGCTGTAGTTTGTGTATCTGCAGCAGGATTTTATGTTCCACCAATGTTAATATATAAACGCAAAAGAATGAAGCCAGAAATAACAATTGGTGCACCTCCAGGAACTGTATTTAGTACTCAAGAGAAAGGATGGATGTCAAATGAAGGTTTTTTAGATTGGCTCAATCATTTCATTAAAGTTGTTAAACCTTTAAAACAATCAAAAGTTTTGTTGATACTTGATGGTCATGTTACACATTCAAAAAATTTGGCAGCGATATATCTAGCACGAAATGCTGGAGTGCGTATGGTATCACTACCTCCCCATACTACACACAGACTGCAACCATTAGACGTTGCGTTCTTTGGACCACTTGGTACATACTATGATGAAGCTATGCGAAAATGGATGCGGTCACATATATCACAACCAGTAACAACTTGGCAAGTTGCAGAATTATTTGGTCACGCATATAGTCAGGCAGCATCATTGAGAATTGCTATGAAAGGATTTCAGGCTAGTGGGTTGTGGCCTTTGGACATAAATGTATTCACTGATTCTGATTTTACAGCCTCTTCATTTACTGATGTTGGTCCTTCAAACAATCTTCAGTCATCTGAAAGTATAGATGGGATGACAAAACTATCTACAGATAAATCAAGTGAAAAAAAATTAAAATGTCATGTTTCAGTTTCAACTTTGTCTCTTTTGCCAGTGGTTTCACTTGAAGTAAAAAACAAAAAAAGAAGATCACGAACAATTCAGGCGGCTGATCTTACAAGCTCCCCATATAGACGTGCTCTAGAAATTACACCAAGAAATCAAAAGCACACACTAAATCAAATAGCTTCCAAACAAATTAAAAAATCTACAAAAAAAAAGCTCACACTAAATCCAATAATTGCCAAACTATTGCAAAAACCACAGGAAAGCAAAGTAGCACTTGACTCAATCACCATGGACCAAATGAAATTGAGCACATCAAATAAAATCACCATCGCCACCACAGCACACCACATATCACCACTACCATCCCAAGTGCAGAAGCTGCAAGAAAAAAAGACTTATGAATTGCGAAAAAAGGATTAAATATTTGTTGTAATTTTTATTTGTTATTATATCTTTTAAATATCTTTTATTAAAAAGCTAATCAATTAATTTTTCCTTTGAGCCATAAGTTTTATAGCTGTAATTTATTCAAATATTAGAACTGTTATAATTAAAGAATATATGTGCTCCATTCAAGGAGACCAGTTGCCTTTATTGGAACAAAATGGTGCCTTGAAAAATCAAAGTTTATATCCAATAAGGGTGCGATCAATAGAGTCGAATCATTAATAAAAGCATAGTAGGGTTGTATATCTATATTATTTAATTCATAAATGTTTTCAGAGTTAAGCCATCTTTGTTTAATAAATATTTTTTCCTAAAGTGTTCCAATTAAGGCAACTCTCCCCTATATATATATATATATATATATATATATACATATATATATATACACAGTATTGGACAAAACATTTGCAACCAACATCGAACAATGCTAAAAAGTGTTCCTAAGTTTACATGTCTTAAAAACGAAACGAACTATACTACCACAGCAGTTCAGGAGTCTGGAGTCATAGCATGCCATGACGAGCAATCAGCTGACAGGTGACAGCACACAGGCAGAATTTCGTTGACAAGTGCCATTTTGCAGCGGACAAAACAAGTGCAACTTTTTTGGTTTGTTTCATTTTCTTAAGTCTGGTCCGTGTCAACGTCACGGAAGTTTTTTAATAATTAAAGGAAGTTTCCAGATGTTTCCAGAAGCTTCCAGAAGAAGCATCTGGAAGCATCCAGTAGCATCTAGAAATATCCAAAAACATTCAGAAGCATCCAGACGCATCCAGAAGCATCGAAAAGAAGCATCGAAAAGAAGCATCGAAAAGAAGCATCGAAAAGAAGCATCTAGAATCTTCCAGAACAGGTTCACACAGGTTCATTTTACTATATAAGAGACATGTAAATCGACATGTAATTCAGTCAGTATATGTAAGTCAATCAGTCAGTATTATCAAGACAGTTTATCGAAGTGAGTTTTATCAAAGTGTTTTATCGAAGAACATCAATACAAGAAGTGAAATACAACAAGTGTTTCATTACATCAATACAGTCCACATCCATCCAAGACGTTGTTTTCCACAGAGCATTATTGTTTCATCACAAGGTATATGTAACACGGTAAGCCTTGAGAAGCGTGATTATTTATTTTTACTATTTTTATGACTTCAAGTGCAAAAATGGCTCCCGACAGTCTTGGATTGAAACTAAGAAAGAGAATTATTGGCGATTACGTTAGTGGAATGTCACAAAAAAGTATTTGTGATAAATATCGCGTGAAAAAATGAACCGTATCGCAGAATTAATCGTGAAGGTGTTCGTAATAAGCATCAACTGTTTGAACAAATCCAAAAGGCCTGGGCAGCAATTCCACGAAGTTTCATTGATCACCTGATCGAATCTATGCCTCGATGTAAGGGTGTGATCGACAACAAACGATTCGCCACGAAATATTGGTAGCGAAATACAGCTTGGTCAACATTTTGTCGAGTTGCACTTGTTTTGTCCAGAAGGAAATCAACTTTTTTTAATACTTTTGATTAATTTATTAATTTTCGTGTACAAATAATGAACTTTGTGATGAATAAAACTTGAAGAACTTTGTCTCTAAACAGTTACATAGTTATTTCTTTGAATTGAAAAAATGCAGCACTTTTATATAAAGAAACTAAATTAGCATTATTTGGTTGCACTCGTTTTGTCCGATACTATATATATATATATATATATATATATATATATATATATATATATATATATATATATATATATATATATATATATATATATATATATATATATATATATAATACGTGATAATCTAGATTTAGCAATCAACAATAATATTCAAACAATATTTAGATAATTAAAATCATCAAGATGCTGTGTCCGCCCCTGCATACATCAAATTAATGTTTTTGTTTTAAAAAGTATAATGCTTGTTCACTTCCATTATATAAAGGTTAAATAACTATTTTATGAGCAATCTTATCATATTTCGTAAATATTGTAAGGCTTCAAACTCGTTCATTTGTTTTATTTTTGTAAAAGCAATTGTTGTTATTATTTTTAAAAATTGAGTTATTTTTGAGGCATGATTCACAAGTAAGTATATCTGGTGAAATTGCCATAGTTTTTGTTTCAAACTCTTTTTTATTTACCAAAGGGGCAGCATTTGTATACCATTACTTAGGATAATCATTTTTTTGAGTAGAAAAGTATAGTCTGACAGTTTTTTACTATTTACACTAGATAATGAATTAAATTTAGGTTTTTAGACTTATTTATGATAAATACCAAAGGGCTTGTTACTATCAACATTATTTGACCGATCTCTTTTTCTTAAAAGAAACTTTCTACTTTCACGTCTTGTAAATGTTTTCGGTTTGTATATACTTTATTTTTATGTTCATCATTATCTTTCATTTGGTTTGTTGCCTTTAAATCTTTATCACAACACCAGGTTTATCACTTTTTGATTTTATGCGGTTGAGTCGTTTATTAAAAGAGCCATCAGTCGTCAAACAATTAAAACCTTTATTTCCTCATTTTCATGTTGCATATTTTTTTCAGTCGATTTACAAAATTTATTAAGACCATGTAATATCAAAATGAATTCTCTTCTCAACTTTCTTTATTTTCAGCTGAAACAGAGGTTAATATTCTTGTTTCTTTTGGTTCCAAAGACTTACTATCAAATAAGCTACTAAATAGCTCTGAACAAATAAATTCGGAATTAAATTTAAAAAATTAAATTCAAAAAAGTGAAAAGAAAATTTGAAAAGTTAGCATTTGATATGATTCCGAATAAACAATGAATATGAGAAAAATATAACTTTAGATTATATCTAACCTAAACCTAACGGCAAAAATCTAATAACTGGTAAAAAAAAAATCAAGTATAACACTATTACTGGACACGGTAATAGTGTTATACTTGATTTTTTTTACCAGTTATTAGATTTTAATCGATACTGTTTGAACAAAAGTTTAAACACTATCGATTAAACTTATCTCGATCATTAGATCGAGATAAGTTTAATCGATACTGTTTAAAGTCTCAACACAAAACTTTGATCGGAATCAAGTGATCAAATGTATTGCATCAAGCCTATTTGATACGGGCTGAACGTGTCATTAAATGATAGCCACACTCGATTTATAGGATGGCATAAATGTAAACTATGTGTGGCTATGGTGCTTATACCACTCAGGTGGTAGCCACATATGGTTTACATTTGTCTATACTATTAAATTATTATAAATATCATAACCATACATGGCCACATCTGCATCATCTCATAAATCGATTGTGGTTATACATGTGGCGCGCATCAAACATTTCTTGTTGGTTATTCAGTGTGAAACTAAATTCAAAACAAGAACCAAAAATAAAAATAAAATCAATAATTTGAATTAAGAAACTTTTTTTTTTTATAAACAAAATATTTACAAATTGTATACATACTTTACATAACAACAACAAAAGAGATGTTTGAGCAAATACGTGAATAAATGTTTATTTTGTAAAACAATGTTGCCTAACTACTAAATAATGCGAATAGATGAAATATACTTGCTTTCCTAAAAATAAATAAATAAAGTAAGCAATTAAGTGTGTTCTACATTCTTACAAAAGTGTTATACATTCTAAAAGTAAAGTGTACTTATGGAAATTAACACATGCACTTTTCTTAAGTAGAAAAAAAATGTCACATTTTTTTAATGCAATAAAATTTCACCAGTCAGTGTATGGGCGACAACTAGAAATCGTCATAGGCGGGGGTGCATCCATTAACTGATTATAGGCACATATATCAATATCGCTTCAGTTCTGCACACATTTACTAAAAGTAGTTTTTATGTGTGTGTGTGAAAAAAAAAAAAAAAAAGAAATACGGAAAATTGTTTTTTTTTTCCCGGTATTCTTTATTATAAATTTTTTCTTTAAAACGTTTCACTCAAATAATTTTAGGCAACAACAAAGGATATTAGAGAAAACACACGAATAAATGTTTATTTTATAAAACAACTATATTGACCAACTACTAAAGAATGCGAACAGATGAAATAAGTTAACTTTCTTAAAAAAAAAGCAAATTAAATGTGTCATTTATTCTAATCACTTTAATTTTTGAAATGGACCGTTCCCTCTATAGAAAAAAACCGCAATGCATTTTGGTCTTTGTATTCACCGAAAATAAACAAATCTGTGTTAAAGCTTTTTAAAATAAACAGTCAAGTAATTTAATTTAAAAAGACTTTTCAAAATGATTTCAAATGATACAATATCTTGTGATAAACTAATAACTCATTCTATTAAAGAAAATATTACTGTTGAGTCAACAAAACAACAAAATACCGCGGTGGCATAACTTGTTGTGTTCCATTATGCAACAATAATTCGCTCAAAAACAAAAACTTATCGTTTTACATCATCCCAAAAGAAAGTAATTTGAGAAAAAAATCTTTAATTAGTAGGAAAAACTTTGTTCCTTCTACTTCTCATCGGGTTTGCTCAGTCCACTTTACAGGAGGAAAAAAGACTAATACGAACAACTGTCCATCTTTACTGTCAAAACAAGTTAAAGACAACATAAAAAAACCAAGAATCACAGTAAATAGTTCTGTTGGATATAAAAGAAAAATAGACGAAATTGAAAACGAAAAAAATGATGTTAATTTTTCATTTGAAGAAACCGAGCCTGAAAAGTTAAAAAAAGAAATTATTATCCTAAAGGACAAACTGAACATTATAAAAACTAAAAAGAAAGAAATGAAAAATATTATTATGAACCAAAATCACACTATCAATCAATTAAAATTTACAATTGACAGATTTAAACATAATCAAGCCCACTTTAAATTTTATACTGGCTTTGAATCATACAACCTATTTAAAGTTTTACTAGAATATTTAGAACCTGCTGCAAGCAAACTTATATATTGGGGGTCAAATACAAATATTGAAAAAACAACAAACTTTAATTACAATAAAAAAGAATGAGTTCAGAGTCTGAATTGTTTTTAGTTTTAACAAGATTTCGACTTGGCCTTTTGGTTGAAGACATGGCACTGCGCTTTGACATATCCTCAAGTCATGTTAGTAGAATTATAGTGACATGGACTGATTTTTTGCATTCTCAAATGCGTATGCTACCAATTTGGGCAACAAAACAAACTGTAAAAGAAACAATGCCAAAATGTTTTAAAGAAAAATATGAATCAACAAGGGTAATCTTAGACTGCACTGAACTGTTTATCGAAATGCCTACATCTTTTCGAAGCCAGTCTGCAACTTTTTCTATTTATAAACATAAAAATACAGCAAAAGGATTAATTGGAATAGCACCAAATGGAGCCATAACTTTTGTTTCTGATTTATACTGTGGTCGTTTTTCGGACAAACAAATTACTAAAGATTGTGGCATATACAACCTGCTTGAACCAGGAGACAGTGTAATGACAGATAGAGGTTTTGATATTGCTGATGATTTACCGGAAAACGTTTCATTAAATATACCACCATTTCTAAATGGAAAAGCTCAACTCAGTCTAGAAAACTATGAAACTAGAAAAATTGCTGCTGTTCGTATTCATGTAGAAAGAGCAATACAGCTAATAAAAAATTATCACATTTTACAAACACCATTTAAATTGTCTATGGCACCAGAAATTAATAAAACTTGGATAGTTTGTTGTTATTTAGCAAACTTTTTGCCACAACTTGTTTCAGATAAATAAAATGTTTGTAAAAAATAGAAAAACAGTTAATCTAAACTGCAAATATATTTTCTTGCATAAACTCAAAGTAAAATTTAGTTAATTTTGGTAAAGAAGTTTTTTCCCATTGCTCTTTAAGAAATTTAATACTCTCTATAAAAACATCTTTTTCAATATAAACTATAAAATCTAGTTCTGTGACCTCTAATAATGCCATAACACCTTGACATTGATAAAAATAAACATGATTTTGTTTAAGCATTGTTTTACCATCAACAACAGAAAGAAAAAATGTTTTATCTAGGCAAGCTTCAGCTATAGTTAAATCTTTTTTTGAATAAGGACATTTGATTTCAACAGCCCTTATTTTTTCATTTACAAATACAATTCCATCAGGGCTTGTACCGAGCCAAGGCCATTTTGGGTTTATGATAAATCCACATCTCGTTACTGATACGTTTTTTATATTTTCATACTTTTTTATTGCGGTGTTTTCATTTATTTTACCCCAATTACAAGCTTTGTTGCAAGAGCTTTTTTTATTGTTTTTCAAAATTCTATTCAAAATAGAGGCAGGAAATATACTTTTTTGTCTATTAATAACAAAACCAAAGTTTGAAGATGTCAAGCGTTTTTTTCTTTCTTTAAGCCATAAACTTGTAGATTGTGATAAAGTAGCTCTTTCCAAAGTCTCTATTTTCTCTTTTGATAGAACTAAATATTTTGAAATAAACATCAATTGAGTTTCATCAAATTCAAATGAATCACTGAATTCTACTTCAAATCCATTAATTATGTTATCAACAAGATTAAACATGACATCAGAATTTAAATAGAGTTCTTTTACATTTAGCTGATATTCAGATATTGATGTTTCATAGTAAAACGTGGAATGATAATTGTTTCCTTTTAAAAGATTTGCAAATGCTATTCCTTCTCCTAGATTATATAAACTATCAGACAGTTTTTTTAATTTTTTCATCGCTTGGATTATGTGCAAAAATTGGGGTTGCACAAAAGTTTCTATTTCCTGATACAAAAGGACGCTTTCGTGAGTTGTTTAAATCCTTTTCTAAATCACTCTTTTCAAAGGAAACTTTAGAAAGCTTAATTGATTCTGAATTTTTTCCTTCAGCAGGAACATGCCATTGTTGTAACACTTCTGTGCATGTTTTATCGAATGGTACAGAGTTTAAATTTAATTGCTTATATTCATTTAACTGAAATAATACTGAAGCAACATGCTTGCAACATCCTCCCATACCAGCTTTACAATTACATTTAGCATACAAAATATCTCCTTCTTTTTGACCAAAAATGTACATAAATAAGGTACTGATTTTTTTTCATTGAAGCTGAAACGTTAGCTCTAACAAGAAAAGAATTTATTTCAATCTTGACATTAGGTTTTACAACTAAATTTTTAACGAAGTTCTCCTTAAATAGCTGATACCCAGAGTTTTTTTGCTTTGAAGCACCTCTAGCTCCGAAATCAGTCGAACTATCGTCTATAATTAAATATTTGTGTATTTTTTCTTGGCTTATATTAGGTAGTAAAGAAAGACATCTTGACCAAGAGCTTATTTGTTCTTGTACAACTTCTTCAGCATCTATTTGGTTAAACTGACTAGATATTTCTCGAAATACTGGTTGAGTAGCGATTGAAATGTTTTTAAAAAAACATGGATCAATATCAATAGTATTTGAATCATTTTCCAAACTAGTTTCATAGCTATCAACTTTTTTTATTGCTGACATGTAATATGTTTTGATAATTTGTTTATTTTCGGTGAATACAAAGACCAAAATGCACCGCGGTTTTTTTCTATACAGGGAACGGTCCATTAACCCAGAAACTTTTTTTTTTTAAAGAAAAAAATTAAAAAACGATATTTAGCGATAAAACGAAGTTTTTTTTTAAAAGTTAAACGTTTAAATGACAATAAAAACTCTTTTTTAACCCATCTATTTCATATATACAAGCCATCTATTTCAGTGATAACAAAATAGTACAAAATTTCTTTGATTGTAATTCTAAAGTTTTCAAAGTTATATCAGCAACAAAATCTAGCAATCACGTTTTTTTTACTATCTTCGTTTTATTTAATGTTTCACAGTTTCTGTTTAATTCCTTCCCAACCACACTTGCGTAGTTTGACAGGTTCCCATAATGTCGTTTTATTCAATCATTATGAAAAAAGTTGAAGCAACTTTTTACAACTTGATGCCTTTCCGAGCGTTAATCTTTTCAGAGAATCTAATTTGGGGATCAAGATTATTTTGATAGTACCATTTGGAAGACTCGTATACGTGGCTAAATCAAGGGTTTTGTATCAGAGATTTTCTACATTTAGGTATTGCCTTCGCCACGACTTTTACTTGTGTCTCTGTTTTATGACTATGCAACTCACTCTATTATCTCCTAATGATGGTACAGCTCTAAAACTCAGTTTTATGGTTCTGAGGCTGGTAGTCAGGTTTCCCGAACTTTGTGGTAGCTCTCAGAGAGGCTAATTCAGTCAACAGCTGTAAAATATCAGACACTAACAGTGCCATGTTGCGCATGGATGGTGTCCCTGTTCACACTTTTGGTGTGCATTGTCGAGGCCACATTTGGAGCCATTTGTTACGGCTTAGGGTTTAATAATAGTAATGAAGCAATTGCTAGGACTATTAAATAGTGTACTGAGTACTATCTAAGCTTTGAGTCAAGTTCTTTAACAAATTTAAAAATGAATAAAGTACCAATAACTAAAAAACACAAAAAACCATCACCAAGGTCTTTAAACCTATCATTCACTAATATTCGTGATCTTCGAAGTAACTTTTCTTCTGTTGAGTCTTATCTCTTGCAAAGTTCACCAGACCTACTTGCTCTTTGTGAGACTAATTTGAGTTCGGCTGTCATATCTTGTGATCTTAGAATTGTGGTTATCTTCCTTTAATTCGTAAAGACTCCAATAGTCACATACTTGGCCTGGGCATTGACATTTGTAAGAATTCAACCATTTGTCTGGAAACTAGGTTTGAATCCACCGACTATTCTTTTATGTGCTTTTGCTTAGCACCACTTCACTCTATCGCCTTTCTATATCGCTCTCCTTCATTTTAAGACTGCACTCTTTTCGATGTTATTTCTGATCAAATTGACCAAGCCCACTCTCTTTATCCATCAGTCAATATCGTTGTTGTTGGTGACTTTAACGTTCATCACACTGAATGGCTTGGCTCTAGTGTCGGCGACTCTGCGGGCGTTAAGGGTCATAACTTTTGCCTTTCTCAATCCCTAACTTAAATAGTCAACTTTCCAACTCGTTTTCCAGACAACTCGAATCATTAACTTTCTCTACTCAACTTATGTCTTGTTTCTGATAGTCAGTGTTCAGTTTCTCCACATTCACCCTTAGGTGCCTCTGATCATGATTTTATCTCTTTAAAACTATTATCTCATACTTCTTCATCATCTGAATCCCCAATCACCTTACCTCTTACAACTACCTTCAAACTGACTGGGATTCTTTCCGTGATTTTTTTCGTGATGCTCCTTGGATAGAAATCTTTCGTCTTCTTACTAATAAATGTGCTTCTTACATAACTTCTTGGATTCAGGCTGGCATGGAATCTTTTATTCCTTCTCAATGATTCCAAGTAAAGCTTAGAAAAAATATGGTTAAGTAATGGTTACGATTGGAAATGTGAGGCACAATGTAAGGTAAACTAAGGAGAAGAGTAAGCTCTTCTCCTTGGGTTACTTCACATTGTTCTGCTGCAATTTCCAATCGAAACCATTACTTCCATATCTATAAGCAAAACAATTCTCCAGAAAACAGACAACTGTTTACTATTGCTAAAAACCATTGTAAATTTTTGTCTAACGCCAAAGCCCGCTATTCTCAGGTCATGAAATCTCGTATTTATCTCAAATATTAGGCTCTCGTGACTTCTGATGAATCTTTAACAGATTTTATCATTTCACCTAAATAAAAAAGCTGAATTGTTTGCTAAGAACTTTTCATCAATATCATCTCTTGATTCCACTAGTTGCGCTCTAACTGATATTGCCGACAAACAGGTTGATCCATTGCTTGACATTTGTAATACTCCAGCTTCTATATCTAAAGTGATTTTTTGCTTAGACTCTTCTGCAGCTTGTGGTCCGGACAACATTCCTGTTGTAGTCTAGCAGAAGTGTTCTCCGGAGCTGTCATCAAAACTATTTAACAAGTGCTTATCGGAGTCTTGTTTTTCGGCTTAACTTACTTTCTGATCATCAATATGGATTTTGATCTTCTCGTTCTACAGCTGATTTGCTAACATTATTAACCGATAGGTTTTATCATACATTAGATAGAGGTGATGAGGTTAAGGCTATTGCTCTTGACATTTCTAAAGCTTTTAATAAAATTTGGCATGCTGGTCTTCTCCATAAGCTTTCTTCTTACGGTGTAACAGGTAACATCTTTAAGATTATTGAATTCTTCCTTAACAATCATAGTATAAAAGTTGTCCTCAATGGAAAGCACTCTTCTTCATATCCTGTAACTTCAGGGGTTCCTCAAGGTTCTATCCTTGGCCCTATTCTCACATCTAAGATGGCATTGTTTGCTGATGATACTACCATTTATTGTCTTACCATGTCTTGATAAGAAGCCAACACTCTCTGATTGCTTGGAGGGGGCATTTGAGCTTGAAAAAGATCTTACTGCCACAGCTTGGGGCTCACAGTGGCTGGTGAACTTTAATTCAGATAAAACTCAAGTTTTATCAGCCAATCATTACCACAATAATTCAGATCTTCCTAGATTTATGAATGATGATGTACTCGACGAGTCATCTACCCTTCATCTTCTAGGATTAACTCTCACTTCCGATCTTTCTTGGAAACTATATATCAAATCCATTGCAAAATTGATATTTGCTAAGGTTGCATCTCTTTATCATGTTTGCCACTTTCTTACTCCGGATTCTATTCTTTATCTCTATAAATCTCAAATCCATCTTTATATGGAATACTGTTGCCATATCTGGGGCGGATCTTCCAATGATGCCCTTTCTCTTTTAGACAAGGCGCAAAAACACATTGTAAACATAGTTGGACCTGCTCTTGCAGCCAACCTCCAACCATCATCACATTGTCATAATGTTGCTTTTCTTTCTCTTTTTTACAAATACTATAATGGGCACTGCTCTAAAGAGGTAGCGTCTCTTGTGCCATCTACTAAAATTCATTCTCGTGTTACTTGTTTTTCAATCAAGTCTCATCCTTTTTCTGCGACTGTTCCTAAGTGCTCCAAAAACTCTTACTCATCTAGTTTTTTTCCTGGAACATCAGTTCTTTGAAATTCGCTTCCTTCATCTTGTTTTCCTTATTAATATAAATTTGCCAACTTATAAGTCGTTTGTCAATCGCTATCTTGCTCTATAAACTTCATCTTTTCTCTTCCAGTAACTTCCGACTCTAACAGTGGTTGCTTGCAGCCTTGTTGGAAGCGAAGATGTCTTATGTTATGATGTTAGATTTTTTTTAACTGTATAAGGGAGCATGCATAAATTACAAACGCAAGTATTATTAAAAAGTTGCCCAAGCGTACAAGGGTAGGGAGTGTTCAAAAGTATAAAAACAGTTTGCCTTTCTTTCTCATTAATTTTTCATAAAGCTTGATTATTTATTTATTATGTTTTTAAAATTTTGAAGTTGCTTTGTCTCAATTTTGTAATAAATAATATCTAAGTAGTTAATAGGGGCATATGTACATATTTTTACAACTTATTTGTTTTAATTTAAGGGTGATCAGCCTTTTTTTTCGCCAATATATAAGAAATGTAATGAAAAGCAATTTAAATTCTATTTACACACTTTTATATAAAAAACTTCTCGAAAACAACCTGAAGTTTTTTAAATTTAAGCCAAAATTAAGTTAAATTAAATAATAAAATGTTTCTTACTTCTTAATATTTATTATATATTACACCTAAAGTATTCCTACATATTTGTTTCCCGATAGAAACTATTTTTAAAAGATCCTTAGAAAAATTAATTTTACAGTTGCTTGGTTTTGAATTTGTATTTGGCAAAGAAAGCAAAAAATACTCTTAATTATAGACAACTTATCAAGACAAAACTATGTTGTTGGTTATGTTGCTCTTGCTTATTTCAGAGCTCCTTCCATTCTGTTCGAGACCTTGGAGTAAGAATAAAAAAAAGAGAGATTAAAAACAAATAGTAAACATATAAACCAATAATTTTTTAAGATATGTAGCTATGAAAATAGCTGCTATGATTAGACACTGACTTCAGCAAAATCTTTTTAGAAAAATACTTTCATAAAATAGTTGCGAAGTAATAGAGCTTTGCAAAATGCTTTAACAATGCGTTTTATTACAATACTCTTTATTCTTTAGTATTCTTCTATTCTTTAGTAAGAGACTTTTATTTTCTAAAAAATCTTGATACTGTTGCTTGTTTTGACAGCAGCAGATCTTGTATTGTAAAGCTTTACCAAATAATAAGCTGTCTCCAGGATTAACAAAATACTAAATCCCACACTGTTGAAAATTATGACATTATCAATTCTTCCCTGATAAAGGTCTGAAACAAAACAAGCAGCTCCATTAAGATTTACAGCAATTAGACATTTCATGATAAAATTATGGTTATATGAATAAAATATGGTTATATTACCTTGTTTACCATAATCACATGGCATTTATGGAAAAATTCAGTTCAACCAATGGAGCAGCTTATGTTATTGAAATTAAAAAAAATTATTGAAGAAACTTTTGAAATTGTTGCCGGTGAAAGTAAAAACTTCAAAAACTTTAAAGTGACAAAAAAGAAACATCTGTGTTGTAAATATACTGCAAAAAAATTATTTAAAATACAAATACTGGATTAAAAAAGTAATCAAATTACAAATAAAAATACACTCAAGCGAAGGTATTTAAAATATAAAAACAAAGTACTCAATATAAAAGTATTTAAAATACATTCTTTTGAAAAACCAAAAATAAAAAAAGGGGAATTGAAAATGCTTTAAAGCAACTAAAGTTTAAAATAAAAACAAATTCTAATCTAAATGCTTGTTGGATTTCAGTAACAACAATTGCTCAAAATGTTTATCTGATAACCGATTTCGATGTGGCACAGTAAAATAGGCTCCTTTAGAAAATAGCCATTCAACTGGAGCAGACGATGGAGCAATTGCATTAACTCTGAAAAGTTTCTTAACAACTGGGTATTGTTCCAAACATGCTAATGAAGATGTGTATAAGCCATCTTTAAGATATTGTAAACACTCGATAGTGACTGCTGACTGACTAGCCTGACTTGTATGCAGCTTATTTTTAGTAATTAAAAATCAAAAATGATCATCAGCTTTAGATATCGATGCTTTGTCAGCATCTGCAGAGCTTTTAGTTTAATTGATTTTTTGTGCCTTTTCTATGATTTTTTTTTTAAATCAGTCTCTCTTTTCCTCTGGAACCCATCGCAGCTTCAAATGAGGATGAGATGCAGCTACACTTGCATAGATTCTGGATAAACTATTGTATTCAAACAAATGTAGGAAATACCAATCTATATTTGAAATCAATCCCTCATATAAACTTTCATTGTGGATAACTTTTGGAAAAAGCACCACAAGTTTCTTTCAAACTTATTGAGCTGCTGGCATCAGAAACCCCAGACAGCAACTAATTTTTGCTGACACATGACCACAGTTTTGAGCAATCGGTCATTGCTCCCATGTATTGTCGTTTGTATAAACCTTGTCCATTTTTAATTAATTTTGGAATATCACTTGTGGCAAGGAGGTTCAGAGTATGACTAGCACTATGTATGACTAGGAGCTAGAGTATGACACCTCATGTGCTTTAATAAATGCTTGTCGTTACTTGTTTGTTCTTGCTCATTATTCAGAATGGTTTTAACATTAATTATCTCCACTTCATATGTATCTTCTTTATCTAATGAACTTTGTGGTTCTGCTGATTCTAATGATATTAAGTTTTCACTATCATCAAACTCGCTATCATCTTGGCATTCATTAAATGCTTCGACAAAATTTTAATAATTATCATTCACAGTGAAAGCTATGTTGTGATGATCAACCCCAAAGTCTGTAAAGAATGTATATTAAAAAGTTGCTCTGCAATTGTGTCAAATGTATGACTGTATGACTTCTTTTGAAATTTTGCAGGCAAGCGCAACAGACATTCAAGATAAATCTTCCTAATCCAAATAAGGTCAGCAATAATTAGCCGCCCTTAATCTGTGTGAGGTCAGCATCAGGTCGGCAGAAAAAATGTGAAGCAAAGGTTTGACCATAAAACATAGAAACAAGCCCGGCAATTTTTTGCTAACCTGAAACACTTCAAGGTTGGCAGTTAGGTCGGCATAGCCGACCCTAATTTCGAGGGCTGATATACATATTTATATAATTAATATAAAGTCAAACATTAAATAATTATATTATCTATTATTACCTGGATTTCTTTTGGTAAATTAATAGCTCCATCAATATAAAGAATTTGAAACTCTTTTTGTCTCAACTGCTTAATAGACTTTCGAAAATGTTTTATCATACTTTTTTGATTCTGTAAACTAATGAAACTTTGCATTTGTTTCACATTAGTCGAAGGATCCAGTAGCAATAAGAAACATTCTTTATTTTTATGTTCTTCAATTCCAATACAAAGTCGACTGTGACCTGAAAGTTTAAAATCTGTTAAAATTGAGTAAAAACAGTGCACTTTTATAAAATTGATTGCATCATCACTATGCAGTGATGTTTAAAAAATGAAAGAAGTTTTTTCTTCCATGTTGTTGGTTGTGTCAAAATGCAGGCATGCACATTGTTGGTTTTATGAAAATGCATGCATGCGCATTTGTTGGTTGTATGAAAAAACTATTTCAATGATTCCAGTAAAAACTGATTTACTATTTTCAGTCAGTTTTATTTTTCAATAATTGCATTTTTTAATATTTATAGGCTGTTTTTGAAAAAAGACTTATGGGGTAAGATGGCAAAATTTTCACAGGTCTTTTTGAAAAGTTGACTACTTTCAAAAATTTTAATGTCAAAATGTTTAGGACAAATTTTTAAACGAAATTATGAAAAAAATAATTATTTGTTGTACGCCCCAATGAGAAAACTGATTTTCATAATCATAAGCAAAGTAAAAATTCATTGATAAATTTCAAATTTCAATAAAAATATTTTAGAGCTTAGAAGATATGATCATTTCTAGAAACACTTGTCAAACTCTTAAAAAATTAGAAAAAAAAAAGAAAAAAACTTCAGTTGAAAATCTATCAAATTTGTTATTTATTTGGATTCACACTAACATAATTAATACACTAAATATAATAAGAACGTAAAATGTATTGAACTGGCAACTAGGGATCTTTTGCTAAGCCTGATTTAACTGTACACCAACATTAACTGTAATCCCAAACTTCTTTCCAGCCTAATTGGGTTATGTTCAAGCTGCAAGATTTGCAAGATGTCTACTAAACCAAAAAAGAGGAATCTTTATCATATTTTAATTTTTAATAGAAAAGTGAAATTTTACTCCAAAGAAACCAAGAATACTGGTGTTAACAAAGTTCTAATATTGGTTTTAATGTTAACCAAAAATATTAGCAAAAGCCACATAAATCTTCAAACTCTTATAGAGAAAAAAAAGCTCAACAATTTAAATTCTACCTGCAGCAGATCTCAAATTCCTAAAAATTTTCTTGGACAACTGAAAACCTTCAATATGCTGAAAAATTTGTATAAAAGCTTAAAATGAATCCAAAAATTGTTTCAAGCAACTCTACAATAATGTTATACATCCATGTCTTCTGGTTGAGATAGGAGAGATATATGTGATGTAACTCCTCCTAAAGAACTTCATTTACTAATGCAGATTACAACAGCGATTTCAAGAGTAAAGAATCTGATGTCTCAAGCCATAGAATTTAGATTTTACTCAACCTTGTAAATCCTAAGTTTGTAATTTAACAAACCTTTTTTAAATTTCAGATACATTATGTTATACCATTTGATATTATAATATATATTATATTATACCTAGTTTTATATTCATATTTACAGATGAAGATGATATTATATCATACCATACAGATAGTATTTTATTATAATATACAATAAAATATTATATTGGAGATTATCAGGGGTGTGGAGTTGAAAAAAAAAAGTACCAATTCCGACTCCAATTGTTAAAATTTTTAGAGTACGAGTCCGACTCCAACTCTAACTTTAAAGTGAATATGGAAAAAATTTATTTTTACAAATTTTTGAAAAATTCTTTGAATTTTTTAAAAAATATGAAGGTTAAATGGTTTCATTGAAGGTTAAATATTTTGTACATGAATGTGCAGAACCGAGAAGTTTTACCATTGGAGTCAGAGTTGCAATTTTGATTAGCCACTCCGCTGCAAATGTTGCAGCTATGATCTATCTATCTATCTATCTATCTATCTATCTATCTATATATATATATATATATATATATATATATATATATATATATATATATATATATATATATATATACAGTATCGGACAAAACGAGTGCAACCAAATAATGCTAATTTAGTTTTTTTATATAAAAGTGCTGCATTTTTTCAATTTAGAGAAATAACTATGTAACTGTTTAGAGATAAAGTTCTTCAAGTTTTATTTATCACAAAGTTCATTATTTGTACACGAAAATTAATAAATTAATCAAAAGTATTAAAAAAAGTTGATTTCCTTCTGGACAAAACAAGTGCAACTCGACAAAATGTTGACCAAGTGGCAATTCCTTTGTTGTCGTGGCAAATCCTTTGTTGTTGATCACAGCCTTGCATCTTCGAGGCATAGATTCGATCAAGTGATCAATGAAACTTTGTGGAATCGCTGCCCAGGCCTTTTGGATTTGTTCAAACAGTTGATCCTTATTACGAACACCTTCACGATTAATTCTGCGGTTGACGATCTCCCACAGGTTCTTGATAGGGTTGAGATCCGGAGATTGAGGCGGCCAATCCATCACCGATAGGTGATTGTCTTAAAACCACTGCTTGACTACTTTTGCAGTGTGTTTCGGATCGTTGTCTTGCTGAAAAACCCATTTTATTGGCATATTCCATTCAGCATGAAGTAACATAACATCTTTCAGGATATTTTTATACATGAAACGGTCCATTATTCCATCGTTTCGATGTATTGGACCTAGACCGTTAGCAGAAAAACACCCCTAGACCATTACATCGTCTCCACCATGCTTCACGGTCTTATGGCAGAAACGTAAATCGAGGCGTTTTCCGGCCGGTCGACGTACACGGCAAATGCTATTGCTCCCAATGATGTTGAACTTCGATTCATCACTGAACAGGACAGTTTGCCATTTCTGCACATTCCAGTCAATATGAGATGTAGCAAACAGGAGTCTTTTCTTCTGGTTTTTTAGTGAAATCAGCGGTTTCTTTGCAGGGCGTCGAGAAAACAATCCGGCTTCAACAGCACGTCGTCTGATTGTTCCATCCGATACAGGCAGCCCTAATTGCTTTTGTATCTCGACTAATGATATCCAGGGATCCTTCTTGACGGATCTGACAATCATAGAATTCTCTCTAGAAGTGGTGGAACGCGGTCTTCCACCTTTGTTATCTGCTGCAAAATTCCCCATAGAACGATATTTGGAACATAGTCTTGATACGGTCCATTTTTTCACGCGATATTTATCACAAATACTTTTTTGTGACATTCCACTTACGTAATCGCCAATAATTTTCTTTCTTAGTTCCAATCCAAGACTGTCGGGAGCCATTTTTGCACTTGAAGTCATAAAAATAATAAAAATAAATAATCACGCTTCTCAAGGCTTACCGTGTTACATTTACCTTGTGATGATACAATAATGCTCTGTGGAACACAACGTCTTGGTTGGATGTGGACTGTATTGATGTAATGAAACACTTGTTGTATTTCACTTCTTGTATTGATGTTCTTCGATAAAACACTTTGATAAAACTCACTTCGATAAACTGTCTTGATAATACTGACAGATTGACTTACATATACTGACTGAATTACATGTTGATTTACATGTCTCTTATATAGTAAAATGAACCTGTGTGAATCTGTTCTGGAAGATTCTAGATGCTTCTTTTCGATGCTCTGGAAGCTTCTGGATGCGTCTGGATGCTTCTAAATGTTTCTGGATATTTCTGGATGCTTCCAGATGCTTCTTCTGGAAACTTCTTTTAATTATTAAAAAACTTCCATGACGTTGACACGGACCAGACTTAAGAAAATGAAACAAACCAAAAAAGTTGCACTTGTTTTGTCCGCTGCAAAATGGCACTTGTCAACGAAATTCTGCCTGTGTGCTGTCACCTGTCAGCCGATTGCTCATGTCATGGCATGCTATGAATCCAGACTCCTGAACTGTTTGCTGTGGTAGTATAGTTCGTTTCATTTTTAAGACATGTAAAATTAGGAACACTTTTTAGCATTGTTCGATGTTGGTTGCAAATGTTTTGTCCAATACTGTGTATATATATATATATATCTATTATATATCAATGTCTATTAATTATAAGATGAAAGTAAAAAAATATTTTTTGATTTTGATGAAATCTCGAGGGTCCTTTTTGGATTTTGAAGCCTTGACGGGTCCTAATATTTTTGAATTTTTTTTTTCTAAACCATACCAACCTTGTACTCAAAAAAAGCAGAAAAAAATGCTTGTTTCATAAATAATAATTTTATTAAAAACATTTTTGAGTGAAAAAATACTTGCAAAAATATACCTTAACCTCCTTGTTGAAGACAGGGGTTTTTAATAAAAAAAACAACTCTACTTTTTTAATTTTTATTTTTTAATAAAAACAAATATTATTCTCAAAATCAGCATATTATTCTGCTTCTTTTGAGTATTAAGTTGATATAGTTTAGAAAAAAAAAATTTAAACAATATTAGGACCCATTAAAAATTTAGAATCCAAAGAGGAACCTCAAGAACTCATCTAAATTAAAAATAAGAGTAAGATTCTTTTTTCACCAAAAGATATCGATTTGGTGGTCAGGCAAATCAAATTTCAAAAATTTTTAAAATCGCTCCACCCTAATACATATACATATATATATATATATATATATATATATATATATATATATATATATATATATATATATATATATATATATATATGTATATTTATTATGTATATATATAATACATATATATATATGTATATTTATATGTATATATATAAATATACATATATATATGTATATTTATATATATATATGTACACACACACCTATAGTATCACTTACGGGGACAAATTTTACAAAGAAACGAACACTTACGGGGACATTAGCATTATTGGGGACACTTTAGTGTACCTGTTAATTTTTTGTTCCCGTAAGCATCATTTTTTTTGTAAAAAAAATATCCCCGTAAGCAACTTTTATAGAGAATGAAAAGAACATACATCTAATATAAAATAGCCAGACTCTCAGCAGAGTGCTGCTACATTGATTGAGGTTTGGTTTGGGTCAGCATCAAGGTCAGGCTTAGGGTTAAGGTTACAGTAAGGTTTAAATATGGTAATATTACTGTAATTAATCGTTTTTGTAAACGGATGAAAATAAAAATAATATATGATAAATAAAAATAACAAAAATAAAAATAAAAAACATATTTTTATAATAAAAAAAATAAATTTAAATATGTATAAATAAAAATAAAAATATGATAAAAATTATCATATTTTTATTTTTTTTTAATTTAAATTTTTGATTTTTATCATATCTTTATTTTTATTTATGCATATTTAAATTTATTTTCTTATTATAAAAATATGTTTTTTATTTTTATTTTTGTTATTTTTATTTATTTATTACATATTATTTTCATTTTTATTTTCATCCGTTTACAAAAACGATTAATTACAATAATATTACCATATTTAAACCTTACTGTAACCCTAACCATAAGCCTGACCTTGATGCTGACCTAAACCAAACCTCAATCGATGTAGCAGCACTCTGCTGCGAGTCAGGCTATTTTATGTTAGATGTAGGTACTTTTCATTCTCTATAAAAGTTGCTTACGAGGATTTTTTTTTTTACAAAAAAATGATACTTACGGGAACAAAAAATTAACGGGTACACTAAAGTGTCCCCAATAAAATCATAAATATTGATAAAAAATAGTATAGAAAAAGGAAAAAACACACAATAAAACGGGAACAAAAAAAAAACATGTCGCCGTAAGGGTCAACAAAGAGTATCTATATATATATATATATATATATATATATATATATATATATATATATATATATATATATATATATATAGATGTGATAATGGTGTAGTGGTAGAGCGCTCACTTCATAAGCGAGAGGTTCCAAGTTTGATCCCCACCACATCCCAGGTAGTACTATGCTCAACTTATTTTCGGTGCAGCAGCCTTATATATATCTTTAGTGTTGACATTGTGTATAAGAGTATATGTTATATTAGTAAGAAAACATAAATTAATATGAATTCTCATAATGCAATTAATAATTTATTATTAGAAATTTTTATTAGATTAAATTATTTTTTATTAGATTAAATTATTACTAGAAATCGCTGGATTATGGTTACCAGCATCATCAGCTATAAAAAACGGAATCCAAAATTTAGTTGTGTAAATTAATTCTCCCATGTAAAGGTGAACATTGGAACCTCTGATTTTCAATACGTTCACAGGGCTTATTCTATATGCAGTAATTTATATTTACAAGATGAGATTAATTTCCTTATTCAAATGTTTGATGAAAATGGATGCCAACTTAAACGGATTGCAAACTTAATTGTCCCTTAAAATCAACAAAATTTAATTAGACTCACTTAACCTCCCTACTGTATTGTTACTATGGATACCACCACTATCCCCGAAACTAAAAAAATATTTTGGAAAGCTGGCTATAGAGTAGTCTTCAAATCAAATCCAAATTTAAAAACATTACTAACGTCAAAAAACAAAACTAAATTGCGGCATAATAGTCAACCTGGAACTTATTTGATTGAATGCAAATGCTCAAAGAGATACCAAGGTGAAACTAAACTTCAAACTAGGAATTGAACTCAACAACATCTAAAAAGTTTAAACCAAGGGCAACATTATCAGTCTGCAATAGCCACCCATAAAAGTTTTGCTCACAAGAAATAAAGTGGCAAAACGTAAAAAAAATTAAAGTTGAAACAAAAAAATATGATCAAAAAGTGCACAAAGTTCTTGAAATACAGAGGTTCCAATGTTCACTTTTACATGGCAGAATTGATTTAGATAACAGGCATTAGTGAAAACTAAATTTTTTTACATTTTTTTGTAAGCAAGAAAGAAGATTACAAAAAAATGTAAAAAAATGTAAAAACTCAGTTAAAAGAACTGAGGTCAGTTAATTTTAACTGTTTTTAACGTTACAAAAAATTTTTTGTATAATTTTTGCGAGCTGATGATGCTGGTAACCATATTTTTAATAATAAATTTTAATTGTATTAAGAGAATTCGTATTAATTAATGTTTTCTTACTAAAATATATATATATATATACACATATATGTTTGTATATATATATTTATATATATATATACACACACACACATATATATATATATATATATATATATATATATATATATATATATATATATATATATATATATATATATATATATATATATATATATATATATATATATATATATAGATAGATACAAATATAAATATATGTATTTATGTACATACATATATATATATATATATATATATATACAAACATACATACATATGTATGTGTATATATATATGCATGAATGTATGTATAGTTTATTAATATATGTATACATACTCTCATAATAAATACATATACATATATATATATATATATATATATATATATATATAAATATATATATACATATATATATATATATATATACATATATATATATACATATATATATATATACATATATATACATATATATACATATATATATATATATAAATATATATATATATATATATATATATATATATTTGTGTATATATATATATATATGTATATACATATATATAACCTTGATGTTGCAAATATAAAGGTAGCTTTAAACCATTTTGAAAATAATCACAAATCCATTCCATCATCAATACATGCAAATTTTCATTTGGTTTTTGAAAGTCAACAATTTGTGCTCTGGAAAAAAACAATATTTTTAAAATAAAAATTATGTATAGTTTATATAAATAAATATACACATATTTATATAAATAAATATACACATATTTATATAAATAAATACACACATACACTTATTTACATAATTCAAGTAACTAGAGTTTTTATGTTTATAATATACATAAAACTTTGAAATCTTTTCATGATGTATTTTTTTAACAAATAGTTTATCTTTTCAATGAGTAAAGGTTCTTATGAAAAAATAAATAAAAGTTCTTATGAAAAACCTTCTTGACTTTACTCATATTTTTCCTTTCATTTTTTTTCTTCTCTCTTTTATCAATTTTTTGTGCATGTGTGTTTTTGTGTTTTTCTCTTAATTGTCATTGTACCTCTCTCAACCCTCTCTCATCCTGAAATATGAACCCTTACAAACAAGGCTGCTGGATGAAAAAAAAGAAAATTTCTATTGATTTACACTTTAATATCACTTGATCATCTAACCAAGACCAGGAAAATAAACCACGCAACTTAAGGTTAGATTTATGTTTCAGTATGTTTACTTATTCAAAAAACTATGTTTTAAAAGTACATGAAAACAGAGATCTTAATTTTCATTGTACTGAAAATTCAAATACCAGACATATCTCTATATTATCATAATTTGCCCCTTAATAAGTCTAAAAAATAAATTTTTATTATTAATATATAAAATCCACACACACAAACAAATCAAACTCATATAAAATCCACACTAATCTCAAGTCTGTTGCTTTAAAGATTTCATAATAAAACTTTTTCATAATTTTCTGTGAATTGATTTATTGAGCATAAATTAAAATTAACCAAAAAAGATTCACTTTAATTTTAAACTACGTAGCAATGCACAAACTTCAGTAGTTCCAATCCATTTACGAGTTCCTTGAAGTTTTCCATCTAATTGTTCTTTTCCAGTTGGATCATAACCTTAATAAAAAAATTCAACTCAAAATAAGTTTGACCAAAATAATTCAACAAACTATAACAGTTTACCATCAAAAAATATAACAAACTTAAAGTAATTAGAATTACCCGAAACAACATGCTTATAATAAACAACTGGTACCTTCACTCCAAGCTTTTTCAATAAGAGCCTGTATCTTTGGAATTGATGGAATATCAGGAATGATTTCTTTTAACTTATATTGATCATTTTCAAATAAAGAAGATATTAACATTTGGATGTTTCGATATCCGCAACCCCATCCTCTGTCAGCAATACTTATACCAAAATGTGTTACATTGCAACAAAGTTTAAATGTTTTTACTCCAACTACTCCATACATATATTGATTCTTTAAGGCATCAATAATTCCTACAAATATTTTTTAAAAGGTATAAAGTATCTTTACTTTTGTATTGTGTTTAATTTTACATTACACTTTTTACTTGTTCTTAAATAAAAAAAATTAATGCATTTGCAACACTGGATGTCAAAATTTGCAAAAATGAGAAAACAATAATTAATGTTTCCAATTTAACAAATGTTTTCCAAAATCAAGCAAAAGTGTATAGTGATTGATTATTACTAAACAAATGAAACGAAAACTTACAGAAACCAACTTTCTACTAAGAACAGTCACTGGCTGTAAATATTTTTAAATTTATAAAGACCAAAAAATAAAAAATTGAATTGTGTAATGAACTGTTCAAACATTGAATTTTCTGATTGCACTGAATGCTGACTGATTTCAAAAATATGAAATCAGTCTGTTGACTGATTTCACTGATGGCTGAAATCATATTTAATAAATCAGCATTCAGTTCAATAAGCAATCTTTTTTTTTGTTTTATATTGCGCAACTAAAATTCTAAAACATTTATGCTTTATCTTTTATATTTTTAGTGAACATTTGTTTTTATAAATTTATTTAAAATTTTAGTACCAGTGGCTATTTTTTCAAGAGCATAAAATGTATTTAAAGGCTAAATTTGGGCTTATGTATTTTGTACCTAATTTGTTAATTTTTTAAATTTATGTATATACTTTCTTACATAAAACATAATGGGACTTGAATGCTTACCGATGTAGAAAAAATATATAGATCTAGATAGCAGACAAGAATGCTCTCTGTGAAAAATTGAATATTAAGTCTAGCAGTAAAATAAAGATCTAAAAAAACTCTGTAATGTTTTGTAGACACATTCTATAATATTAATATATGAAGTCCAATAAAATAATGGTGATGTTAAATTTAGAGGTGATGTTAAATATAGAGGTAACGCTTAGTTGAGCATATGCAAAATTTTTACATCGAATTCAAAAATATAATGCAACCACTAAAAGACTTGTTAAGGTTAAATTTTTACACACAAAAAATTTAGTACCTAAATCAATGTCATCAATTTTTATTTCATGTATTTGGTTAAATCAAGTCATCATTTGCTTGACATCAATATTATACATTGTTAAAAATACAAGAAAATTAATATTTAAATTGTTTATATAAATTTAAATTTTTACCTTTTTTCATTATACATAAGATATATGCTCTATAAAATCAAAAAACAAAACCTTTTGTTGATGTTTCTAAATTATCTTTGCCCTCCATAAGTGATGACAACATATCAGATTTCTTCTTGTAGTAATCAGAAACTGTTATATACTTTCCCACATCTTTTCTAACTTTAGCATCAAATTGTTTCATAAAACCACTTGATGAATTCATGCCATACATTGCCTAAATTTATACAAATATATATAAACAATTTTCAATGAGCTAAAATTCAACTATTTGATAAAAAGTAAGAAATAGAAAACAGTATAGTAAAATAATAAAATAATAAAATAATTAGTAAAATATAAAGTAAAATAAAAAGTAATAAAAATGTAGAAAAATTTAAGAATAAAATAATAACCTCAAAATAACGGCAAAGAAAATCAATGATGACAACTACATCAAAAGTTTTAAAAAGAAAAAAAAGATAAATGAATGAATTTTCTATATTTAATTTTATTCACAACATAAAACAAGTTTTCAAACCTGTAGCTTTTTGAAATCTTCTTTTTCGTTGGCAACATTTTCATAACTTTGAAGCTCTGAAGCTAATAAAAAGTCATTTTTGCTGACTATTGAAGCACTTTCTGCTTCTAAAGTTGTTTTTTCATGCACTGTATCTTCATGATTTTGTAAGTTCAAAGCAATCAAAAAATCACTATCACATTTGTTGGGTATATCATTTTTTTCTTCTTCTTGAAGAGCTTGGGCTAGTAAAAAATCTTCTTGAACAGTTTGGGCTACCAATAGAGTGTCTTCAATACTTTGCGGTAATAACAAATCTTTTTTTATAGTTAGGGCTGAAAAAAAGTACAAATTACAATGTCATAAGATTTAATTGAAAAAAAAGTACAAATTACAATTTTATAAGATTTCATTAAAAAAAAAAAAGTACAAATTACAAAGTTATAAGATTTAATTGAAAAAAAAACAACTAACAAATTTAAATAAGTTTTTATTAGTAAACATTGTGATCATTAATCAATCATTATTTAAAAATAATATACAAAATATAAATTTATATAAAAATATGTTAGTGCTAATATATTTAATATTAATATGATATAACCAGAGGTGGAAAGTAATGAATTTTATTTTCTCCCGTTACTGTAATTGAGTTTTTTTTGTTGTAAATATTTTACTTTTTAAGTATTTTTTTAAATGTGCATTTATACTTTTACTTAAGTATACTTTTTTAAAAGTATTGTATTCGAATCTGCTCCATAGTTAGCCACGCCTCTTAACTAGAACTTTTAACCATCCGTATACATAAATATTTAAAAATTTAAATTTTTTGCATACAATTAATATTTTTATTAAAGACTTAATATTTGTAGACGCGTACAAATAATAAATTTCAAAGTAATATTAATTAATAATAATTAAAGTTTACATGTATTGTATTAATTAGTTAACTAAAAGCAGCTATGTATATTTAAAGTATTTATGATCAAAAACTGTGCAACGTAATATATGGAGGACCCCTTTTGAAGACATCAAACACGTGCACTGCTGAAAACTAAAGAAGCTGTTAAATCACTGTAACTTTTACTCTAAGTACATTCATGAGCAACTTTATACTTTTACTTGAGTAAACTTTTCAACCATTTACTTGTATTTGAGTAAAATTTCACTCAAGCAACAGTACTTTTACTTGACTACATAATTTTGTTAAGCTTTCTACCTCTGGATATAACATTATATGTTAAAATGTTTGAAATATATTAATGATAATATATTTAATATTAATATAATATAACATAATTATATGTTTAATATATTTACTAAAAATAAAAAATAAATTATATTTTTATAAAATTAAAAAATATTTTTATAAGTTTTATATAAATACAAAGTATACAAACTATATATAAATATACTTTTTATTAAGTGTCTTTCTTAATTTAGCACCAAAGTAAAATCTATAATCAAATAATTTTAAAATAAACATTTTGATTAAATTGTTATGATTGAAGTAACATTGAACATATAAATATAAATTTTGAGCATATGTACCAGAGCCCTTTAGTATAGTTTAAATTTTAAAGGGTTATTACAATTTTGAAATAATTCTTTAAATAAAAAATTTGAATAAGAAAGTTGCAATTTTTAAATTGCTTTTTGTTTTTTTTTGTTTTGGTAGTAGCTTTTTTTTGATTACATATTTTGACATCTATCATACATATTTTTTATTAATTACATATATTTATTAATTACATATATTTATTAATTACATATTTTTATTAATTACATATTTTTATTAATTACATATTTTTATTAATTACATATTTTTATTAATTACATATATTTAATAATTACATATTTTTATTGATTACATATCTTGATATTAATACTACAGAAATGTTTAATGTCGTTTTATTAGTTATGCTTTGAAAGAATGCGTTCTCAAAATGCACGCGGTCATTTGAGAAAGATCTCTTAAGCGAGTTAAAACTTTTTTCCTTATGAAATTTAATTATTAGTTTAGATATATTACATAAAGAATCATACTAAGATAAATAATCATCGTTAAGATCATATTATAATTGAAGTAAGTATATAAAATAGATGTATATACACTTTTATTAGATAAAGTAGAAAGGATTTAAATTTTTATCAAATGAAGTAGCAAGGATTTTAAGTAGAAAGGATTTTAATTTTTTAAATCGTTTATATTTTGTTTGTTTTAGCTTTTCTTTTAGCAGTTTTATTATTTTATTTTTTAGAAGGAAAATAGGAGTATGGATGTTATTTAAAGTTTACTAATGCTATTTCCATAAAATGGTTTTACTACTTTGAAATTTCTGTGATGCTAATGTGTTTAAATATGTATATAAGGTATATATTTAACCTTATATACATATTTAAACACATTTATTGTGTTTAAAGTTGGTACATATGTTTATATTATGTTGCTTCAAAGTGCTGTGACTTGGTAAACGTATAGAGTAAGATTTGTCAACTTTGCCAGCTAATTGATGTACTTATAACAGAGGGTTACACGATAGTGTTTAGTGTCAAAAAATGTACTTTAATAACATTTTGCTTAATGTTCTTACTTATGTTCTGTTATATATGAATGTTATCTTACTTAAGTTATGTTATATACATATTATATTAACTTATGGTGTGTGCTATTGTTGTGTGTTGTTGCTGTGATGTTTTTTTGTTATCTGTTGAGTTGATAGACATTTGGCTTAGCCTCATGTTGGTGTCTATTGTTAAAAATGGTAAATAGGTAATTTTATTAAAAATCACTGCTTTTAATAAAACTAAAAGTCAATACAAATTATTTTGCCATATATACAATTTGTTTTATCTCAATTTGATTTTTTGTCTTTAGCGCTGTTTACTACATGATTTTGCTATAAATATTTTGGAATCATGATGTTCCAGCATAAATTATTTTGTAAAAGCTAACATGAAATACTAATATATAACTACTACTTTAAATCACAACAGCTTTTCTATATAATTTTAATTTCTTTTAATTTTTATTTGCTGAGCTAATTTTTTTTCAAACATCTCCTAGCTGATTGATATATATATATATATATATATATATATATATATATATATATATATATATATATATACACACATATATATATATATATATATATATATATATATACATATATATATATATATATATATATATATATATATATATATATATATATATATATATATATATATATATATATATATATATATATTTAAAGTCATAAGATTATTGTATAATTTATTTTAAATGACAGTCTGTTATATATAAAAATTATTTGTGTGTGCTATTTAGAGTAGAAAAAAAATTATATAGGAAAGATTGCAATCTTCAGGATTCGTTTAAGATTTTTTGTTACTACTTTCAATTAAAAGTGAATTTTAAATGGATGATATTAGGCTAGAAGCAGATATTAGTTTAGAAAATGGAAATATTAATAGGCAAGTTGTTTGTGGCACAAATGAAAGAAATAAAATTAGGCGAGATGAAATTAATAATGGACAAAATGCTGCTTGGCAAGCAGCAAATAATTCGAACCCAAATGAGGAGAGCTTGGTTAGGCAAGTTGAAAATAATTGTCACAGAAATGAAAGAAATAGGCTTAGGCGAGATGAAATTAATAATCGACAAAATGCTAGAAATGCTGCTCGGCGAGCAGCAAATAATTCAAACCCAAATGAGGAGAGCTTGGTTAGGCAAGTGGAAAATAATTGTCGCAGAAATGAAAGAAATAGGCTTAGGCGAGATGAAATTAATAATCAACAAAATGCGAGAATTGCTGCTAGATACAAAAGAATGCATTGTATAGCAAGAAGTAATACTATTCCAGATTATAATTATTTAGGAGAAATTAATTATATTTGTCAGCATTGTGGTGCTAAGAAATTTCCTGATGAAACACATTTTTTATGTTGCCATAATGGAAAGGTACAGTATTGTGCAAATTAGTTCGGACAGTGGCGAAATTGGAATAATTTTCACAATAAGCCAAACTTTTAGCTATGATACTAAAGATTCTCTTGTCTTTTCAGATAAATAAGTGTTTTACTGTAGTCTAGTGGTGTCTGGCAACTCTTTGCTGCCGGGAAGACATTCTAGCAAACGCATCAGTGGCTTCAGTGCTACTCCAGGCTTTGTGCAGAAAGGTTGTGACGGAGGTTGTGACGGATTATTCACCTTGTATTCACAATGGACATCACTCCCAAGAAACGTGCAAGCATTATAGCTCTTAAAGAACATGCTGGTTTGAGCATTAGACAGATTTCTAAGAAAATGAAGGTGGCCAAGTCAACTGTTGGTAATTTTTGAAAAGAAAAAAAGACACTGGTGAATCTTCAACACTGCGACAAGGAAGATGTGGAAGAAAACGCAAAACAACACCTCACAATGATACAGTTATCATCAGAGAAAGTATAAAGAATCCTAAGAAAACAAGTGCAGACCTTCAGAGAGATTTGTCCACATCAGGCGTAAATATTTCTTCTTCAACTGTCCGACGAAGGCTCCTTGAAGTTGGCAGATTTGCCAGAAAACCTCTAAAGAAACAATTATTGACATCGATTATGAAGAGATAACAACTTCAATGGGCATGTAGGTATTCTCAATGGACAGCAGACGACTGGAAAAAAGTAGTATTCTCCGTTGAATCGCATTTTGAAGTCCATGGCTACAGGTCAAAGTTTGTGAGACGAAGCATAGGTGAACTGCTTCGGTCAGGACATATTCAACAAGCACCCAAACATCCGCCTAAGAAGATGTTTTGGGGTAGTTTTAGTGCTAAAGGCCTTGGACGACTTATTAACGTAGAGGGAATGATGAATAGTGATAAATACAAGGTTATTTTGGAGACTCATTTGCTTCCTAGTATGACAAGGGACTTTCCGGATGGAGATGGCATTTTTCAGCAGGATCACGCACCATGCCATATTTCACGTAAAATGCGCACATTCTTAGAAGAAAGTGGAATGGAGATTTTAGACTGGCCTGGAAATTCTCCAGACATCAATCCCATTGAAAACTTATGGGCTATAATCAAACAAAGACTTCTGAAAGAAGACTGTTCGACAATGGCAAAGCTAATTAGTGCTGTAATTAGGACCTGGTATCATGATGAGGAAGTGACTAAAATGTGTTCAACTTTGGTTGAATCCATGCCAAATCATGTTCAAATGCTTGTAAAAGCAAAAAGAGGTCATATCTCCTATTAATTATATCATATTTTGTACCATTGGCATGTTTTTTTTGAATAAAACTTCAATGTGGCAAATAATTGTGTTATTTCAACCACTGTCTGAACTAATTTGCAACTAGTTTTGTTGCAACCTTCATCATTTTCACAAGATTTAGAAGATTTATTTAAAGAAAACTATGCAGATAGAAATGCCAATCTGAATTTTTTTAAATATATTAGAAATTATAATGCCTGTCTTTCTTTTGCTTCATTTGAAGCTAATGTAGTTCAACCCATGAATCATGGGCCACCATGTTTTAAAGTATGTGGTCAAGTTTTTCATCGTATTGGTAATTTAAGACCAAATCAAGATGTTCTGCCAACATATTGTCAACTATACATCTATGATCCACTTGCAGCAGTAAATTTTAGAATGCAACAACGTGGTAATGATCTTTGCTTAAGTGATTTAATGTTTCCATTGCAAACTATTATTAGTGAAGAAAACCGATTTGCTCTTGCATTTAAAAACATGGCTGATCGTCAGGGTGTTGGGAGACACCAAAGAAAAAACAGCAACCAAAAGGTTGTAAATGTCATCAATCAGTGAAGATATTTATAACTTTTTTGTTGCTGCTTTTCTTCAATGATTTATTTATTCTATTGTAATGTTTTTTAAATTTAACTAAAGTTTACTAAAAGCCAACGTGAAATTTTAACTGTAAATTAACTTTTTTTGTTTGAAACGTATTTGTACTCAATTGCTTAGTTATTTATAATAAATTTATTTAGTTGTGTGCATTTAGCATTTTAAAGACAATTTCCTTTTTTAAAGAAACATGTATTAAGGGATACCAAATTAATAACTCATGAATAATTTACATTCAATTCATATTAATCATATTAATTAAAGTTCATGTTATAAAAAATATAACAAGAATTTAGCTTTACTTTTTTGTCAATTTAAAGCATGATGAAGTGCTATTATTTTGTGTCAGTAACTAAAAACGTATTGTGTTGAACTTAGTAATGTCTAGGAAAATGGTTCTGCCATACACTGATATGACCTATGTCAGTTGTAAATTACTCAAATAAAGTTAAATAATTGGTAAATTAATTTATTTTAATTTCGCAGATGGTTTAATTTTTAAATTTGAAGGCGTTTTTCTTACATGGTATTAGTTAAGGTTTTGCAACTTTAAATTGTGGAAAACAGCCACTATAAATTAAGTAACAGACCGACCGTAACCCGTATTACGGGTTGATTTCTGCTAGTATTTATTAATTACATATATTTATTAATTACATATCAGAATTTTGTAAGAGAGTTATTTTTCTTTCAGATAATATTTAACTAAACATGATTTAAAAAGTAAAACACTTATTATTAACAATTGAATTATTTTATACACACAAAAAAATTTTATAATTATATACATACAAGATTTAATTCTATTAACACGATATATATATCAACCCTTGGAATTAGAAAAAATGAGGTCGGCAATAAATTGCTGAACTCAAACTGTTAAAGGTTGGCATTAGGTCAGCAAAAAAATTGATACAAAGGGGTTACCATAAAACATAGAAATGAGGTTGGCAATTTTTTGCCAACCACAAACACTTTTAGGTCTACTGTTAGGCTGGCATTGGTGAATGCTGACCCTAATTCCGAGGGTTGTATATATATATGTGTAATTGTAAAATCAAGTTGTTGCAGAGAGATGATGCAGTTAAATGAACACTTGAACGTATTAATGCTGCAAGATGGTTGGCCAACAAATCGTTAACCCTGTTATGTACCTATGAAGATATTATGCCTTTAAAAATAATAACTAGGTTTTATAGAAAAAAAAAAAAAAAGTAGATGTAAAATCTATTGTTACTATTTCCAACTCATTCATGAAAGCAGATCTATTCCCAAGTTGTTCTTTACAGAAATCCAAAAAGGTAAAAGAGATGGTAACAATGTTTTCCATTTCTTTGATCTGATGGTTGTTTAGTTTTGACTTCTGTACAGAAAAGACCACAAAACAATAAAAATGAAATGATCAAAACATATATTTTGTTCATTCCATTATTGCTGTTTAAACTGAGGCTCTTTGAAGCACTCAGAAAATCTGATTTGCAATTAAGTAATAATAGAAATAATAAAAAAATTGGTCAACCTCTCAACATCCAAATAACAAAAAATGTGATCAACCTCTCAACATATAAAACCATTAAATATTTCATTTATTTAAACTAAAAGTTAATATAAATAAAAACTTTTATTAAAAATTTTATTTAAAATATAAGTAAAAAAAAACTATAAAATGTTTTTACTAATTAAAACTTAAAACTTATAGAAACCCTCATAATTAAAAAAATGAGGTAGGCAATAAATTGCCAACATTAAACTTTTAAAGGCTGGCATAAGATCAGCAAAAAAAACTTGACACAAAGGGGTTACCATAAAATATAGAAACAAGATCTGTGATTTTTTGTAGTAGTTTGTAACATTTTTAGTGTGTTTGTAGTTTTAGTGTGTTTTTAGTAGTTTGTAACATTTTTAGTGTGGCAGTTAGGTCATTTCCAAATGCCAACCCTCATTTCGAAGGCTGTTATAGTTTATATAAATAAAAATATTTAACCCTAAATTAACTTAACAACCACCACACCACTATAAACTTATTTCACTAGTCACACTATAAACTAACTTCACTAGTCACACTATAAACTTACTTCACTAGTGGTACTATAAACTTACTTCACTAATCACACCATAAACTTATTTCACTAATCACACTATAAACTAACTACACTAGTCACACTATAAACTTACTTCACTACTCATATTATAAACTAACTTCACTAGTCACACTATAAACTAACTTCACTAGTCACACTATAAACTTCACTAGTCACACTATAAACTTACTTCACTAGTCACACTATAAACTTCACTAGTCACACTATAAACTATCTTCACTAGTCACAATATAAACTTCACTAGTCACACTATAAACTTCACTAGTCACACTATAAACTAACTGCACTAGTCACACTATAAACTTACTTCGCTAATCACATTATAAACTAACTTCACTAATCACACTATAAACTTACTTCACTAGTCACAATGTAAACTTATTTCACTAGTCACACTATAAACGTACTTCACTAGTCACTGCAAATACACTACTATAACTACTTCATTATATAAAGAGTTCACTGTTTTTACCACTATAAAAAAAATTCAATATTTCTACTTCTACAAAAAGAGATCACCACCTTTAACACTATAAAAGGAACTCACTACTTTTACAGCTACTTCTCTATAATTAATTATAAATATATTAATAATTGCTATAAAAGCTCTAAAACATGATAAAATATAACATAACTTTTTAGAAAATTTTTTTTTTTCTATTTGATTTACATTCATAACTAATAAACTCAGTCATAATCAAGAAATTGGTAAAGAATAAAATAGTCATTGCTAAGAGAAATACAGAATTATCAAAAGAAAAGTATGATCAACTTTGCCAATATTTCTCTGTTGGTCATAACTGAAAAACAGGTTGGCATAGCAAAGCTGATTATTTCAAGCGGTTTGATATACTATAAATCAATTTTTTTTTTTTACTTATACCAAATTGTTTACATTTGAATTCAGACATTCATCAAAATTTAAATATAAACAAATTGTTACCAATACCAATCAATTATAAAATAAAAAACGCCTAAAAAAATTTGAAGAATTTCTAAAGTTAAAATTCTTTTGCATTTAAATATCTAATACCTTTTTGCCTTTGCTCTTCATCTGAAGCTTTATTTTTGTTCTTTAAAATAAGTGATTGTTTATCTTTACATTTCAAAATGGTTGATACTTTATTTTCTGAAACAATTGGTAATTCACTTTCATTCCTCAAAACTTGTGATTTATTACCAAAGCATTCTTTTTCAAAGTGACTATTGACATGAATAATAAGATTATCTGTAAATTCATTACAAACAGGGCATTGCTGACAATATTTCTTAGACATTTTCATATGTTTAATCTATTTATAATTATAAAATATTATATGCCAATTGTGTACTAATAAAACTGTTCTGTTGTAAACAGCTAATATAAAATATTATATGACAACTGTCAAATATTAAATGCTAACAGTTATACCAAATTAAAAAAAAAAAAAAAGAGTGAGCAAACTGTTGTATAAAGTTGACATGTGAACTGTCAATAAAATCTATTTGTTCTGTTAACTGTTATATAAAAAAGTATGACAAAACATGTCTAAGGTAATTTTTTAGCGTATAAGGAAAAGAAAAAAATTTGCATATACATTATTAGCATATTTTTAGTTATAACTATGAGCTTGAAATATGTTTTATATTTTTACAACAACCAAATTTTTTTATAGTTCAAAGTACTGTATGTATCCTTAATACTGTTAGACTGTTAGAGTACCCACTGAAAATTCAAAGCATTGTAAATATTCTTAAAATTGCTGTTAGACTAAAGATAACCCACTGAAAATTCGTAGCACTGTAAAAACCCTTAATATTACTGTTAGACTATTAGAGTACCCACTGAAAATTTAACCCACTAAAAATTACAGGAGTAAAAGGTAAGTAAAAGTAAAATGTACTATGATGCTGAAACATACTAACAGATTTATTGGCTTTTTTTTAAAAACTATTTTTTTAATTGTTTTTCTCTCAATTCTATAAAATTAAAAACATGAAATAACTAGACAGTTGTCAAAGTAACAGCTTAAAACATGACAAACAAGTCTGTTGCTTAATTAACAATTTAAAACTGGTATTCTGAGATTGTGTTAGATTGAAACTAAATATCTCTTGCTTACAAAGCAAGTACTCTATTACTAAATAAAAAAATGAAGAAGCCTTATCTCTAAACCTCATATTGCTTTTTGAGACATCCCATTTCTTGACAGTAATTCTCATGTATCATTAGTTATGTTATCTGTTATATTTTAACCACTAATGTGTTATATGTTAACCACAATGTGTTATATGTTAATTTTTTTTTTCATGTTATTATGGATCAATTATGTGTTAAATGACATATGTACCAGTTATGTGTTAACTGCCATATGATAATAATATTATTTTTACGTTATTTAAGAGCCATATTTAATATTTTAAACTTTTTTCAAAGTTTATCAAAGTCAACACCAAAATCTCAAATGATAATCGGTATAATGCACATAAGCTATGTTTATTTAACTTTTTTGTTTGTATTTTATTTTATACAGTATGGTTTATTCTATAGTTATAAAAAAAAAAGATACATATTTGGAATAAATATATTATACAAAAAACAAGTTACAATTAAATTCAAAATTTAATATATTAAGTATATTGTATCATATTAGCAACAACAAATAAATTATAATATATTCAACAATAAGTAAATTGTAATAAGGTAGATTAGGGTAATATGAGCACCTTGGTAATGTGAACATACTTAAAGATTTTTTAGATGTAAGTAGTGAAGTTAAATTTACTTTGTATTTTTTTAATCGACTTTATGGTGATAACAGGAATCAGTACAATAAGCGTAAATTCATATGCAGTAATTAACGGCTATCAACTAATTAAAACGTTATTAAATTTTTGTGTTGTTAAAATAATATCATCATGCATGAATAAATCTGAGGCGCGAAATTTTGTTGCTAAAATAAAATTTAAAAATTTTCATAAAGAAATATGTTAGCTAAAAATCCAATCCATTTTTGTTTGAAAAACAATGTATAGAAATATTTAGTTTTGACTTTATTTAAAGATGCCATTTTAGATGATATGAGGACGATCAAATTACCCAGTGATTTTCATTGAATTACCTAGTTTAAATTCCTAAAATAGCAGCAGTTTTAATTGCTTTTTAAATAAAAACAAAACATAGTAAAAATTTTAATACTTTAACAATTCTAAATATTTTTCTGTAACTTAAGTTCAAAAAATTTAAGTTTTTATCGTTTAAAGGTTTGAGTTAATAAAATTGAAAAAATAACAAATTTTTTTTTTTTTTTTGCGGAAAACATAGTAGTATTGTTTCAACAAAAAGAGGCTTAAAATTTGATCTTTTAATGATAAGTTCTATTTATAACAAATCATTATATTCCAAAAATTAGTCCTAATTGTCAGGTTGGTACTTTTTTACTAAAATAATGTTATTTTTTTGAGGTATTTTAAAGTGCTCATATTACCAAGTGGTCTGGGTAATATGAGCACTTTTGCTACTTTTTTAAAACCTGTGTTTTTAAGAAAAAATTTTGGGTGCCATATATATAAGTGGATCAGGCGTAGGGATCTCTAAAAATTGTTTATTTGCAAAAATTTTTGATCTAACATAATTATTTTTGAAAATATTCCAACTTTCGCTTAAGGTGCTCGTATTACCTTAATCTACCCTATATATAATTTGAAGTTATGTATTTTTATATTCTCTTATTTACAAATAAATTATTTTACAAATTAAAATTCATTCATCATACATTCATTCAATCACTACACACTATAAATTAATACTTGATTAGAATCAAAAGCTGTTAATCCAAAAGTATCTCCAGAATTATCTATAAAACGAGCACCAGTTATCTGTGAATTCTCCACTAAAAATTGGTCAATAAGCACCATCTAAAATATTAAATAAAAAAATTAGCTTATCACTATTTAATAGAAAGTAACAAATTATTCTTAACTATAGTATTCTTCAACGCCAAGAAAGAACACTAACATAATTCAATACTCTTCAGCGTCAAGGAAGTACACTAATATAATTCAGTTTTCTTCAGCCACAAGTAAGAACGCTAACATAATTCAGTATACTTCAGTCTCAAGGAAAAACACTAACATAAATCAGTATTCTTCAGCCACAAGTAAGAACACTAACATAATTCAGTATTCTTCAATGTCAAGAAAGAACACTAAAATAATTCAGTAATTATTAATTTTCATTTAATTGTAACAAAACATTTAGGTCAACAGTTAAAGCGAGATTGCTAAATGCCAACCCTAATATATACCAAATATATATATTTTCATATCCGCCCAGATATGCCGGATATATTGAGTTCCAGAGTTTAATAAAGATGTTTGTTTTTAGTGGTTTGTTTTTTTACATAAAATATCAGTTATAGTGGCAATCAGCACAATAACAAAAATCTATATCTTGCTTCCTAAAAAAAGATATTGAATGCATATTTTAATTTTTTTTCTCTGCAGAAAACAGTTTTATTCTAATTGTCATTAGAGATAATTAAATAAATAACATGATTTCTTTAAATAAAAGTTGAATATTTTTATATATATAACAGTTGTTTAACAGTTATTTGTTTAACAGAATGTTTTTAAACAAAAATGAACTAAAAGCAATGACAAACAATTTAGGAAACAACAATTACCAATTTATTAGTAAATCAAATTGGGAAAGTGCAAAATAATAATAATTTATTCTAGAGAATTTTTCTAGAAAATTTCTTGATAAACTTTATGTTTTAATTTTTCTTATTTCTCGAGAAAATTAAAAAAAGTTTGTTGGCACGCTAACATTAAGTTCAAACTGCAATCTTTTTAATTTAAATTGTACCCTGTTGTCTGTGGTGTTAGTGTACATATAAATATCTTTTAAATTCACCAAATTCAAACAAAGTAGAATATTAAGGGAAATAACAATAAAAATAAATAAAATAGGAATTTTTTATTATATTTTAAGTACATATGTTACTTATATATGGTGAATTAAGGTAATGAGTGTTTGTTGACAAGTGGAGAAGCGTGTTAATGTTTTGTCAGGCTGGTAAATTATGTTTATGTTTTAATGACTGTAACTGTAAAGTAACTATTTACGATTTTGTAATTAGTAAATGTCAAAAGAGTTTAATTTGGCTTAAATTATACCTAGTGCAAAAAAAAAAAAAACCAATTCTAAAATCTCAAACATTACTTATAAAATAAAAAGGCCATAATGCAACACATGTAGGTATCTGCAAAGGGTTAGGTATATAATTTAGTGTAAATATTTTGTTAAATATGATTATCAAGAATCAATAATTTTTTTTAATTTGATTTCTGTACAGCACTTCTTCTTTTAATCAATAACAGAATAAATAATTTTTAAAAACAGTTGGTACAATAAATTTTCTAAACCCTACTCTTCCATAGATTTTTTCTTATCATTTAGATATTTAACTTATATAAATAGTTTTCAATCAAAACTAATGAGCAAAACATATTAAGATGTGTAGGAATATTTTTAAAAGAAAGATAGCGATCCAGAATATGCTATATGCAACATTTGCAGCAAAAAACTGTAATGCAAAAATTTTTCAACTACTGGTCTACACCGACATCTACAAGGTGTCCACAAATTCCGAAGAAAAGAAACCAAAGTCGTTAGTACCTGTTCCACATCAACCCCATCAACATCTTGTCAACAAGTGAAGCGACGATTGAATAGTACAAATATTCAAACAATTTTAACATTCATAAAATGGACAACTCTGGAAAAAATAATATCTAAAATGGCAGCTGTAAATAGATTCTTTTTTAACCAGATAGCTATAGGTACAGCAATTAATATTAAGATTTTATATTTATAATATTAAGAAAGAGGAGCTAGTAAAAAATATTAAGAATCTAAAAGAGGAACAGAAAAAGTTTAGTGTGTCTGTTGATGAATGGGCCACTCTTAAAAATAAGAGATTTATGAATGTTCATTTTTATGTAAATTTTAAAGATTTGTACAATCTGGGTTTAATTTATATTGAAGGTAGTAGTACAGCAGAAAAGACACTAGAAATATTAAAAGAAAAATTAAAGATCTTTGATCTGTGCTTAGACAAAGATATTGTAGCTGTTATGAGTGATGGAGTGTCTGCTATGTGAGAATTCAGGAGATTGTCTCCTGCTTATCCACAATTATGTTACAACCATTTAGTAGTATAAAAACAATTTATACTGATACAACAATAAAAACAATGATTATATTCATGATTTGGATAAAATTGTTGATGATGAAGATGATTTTTTAGAAAATGAATTTAATTTGGAAAACAATGTACAGGAACAAAAAGTGCTGCAAGTGAGTACTTCAATTAAAGATACAATTGAAGGTATATCGAAAGTTGAAAAGAAATTTAAAAAATCTCCTATAAAAAATGATGTATTACAGAGATATGTAACTAAAAATGAATTAGCTTTACTTTTGGATTGCAAAACAAAATGGAATACAATGGAAACTATGACAAAACGATTTTTAAGAATAAAGTAAACTAAACTTAAATCATCTATGGAAAGATCATTCTGTTTATATCACAGAAACATCATTGTTTTAGAGCCAGTTAGTTTAACTGTTGAGAGTTTAAGCCAAGAAGATTCCACACTACTAACTGCCGAAGGGTATATAAAATTTTTATTTGGGAAGTTAAAGGAAGTTGATTCTAAAATAAGTCAAGAACTTCTACAGAAAATAAAAGAAGAAATCAATATCAAAAGATATAACAATATTATATCTCTATATAAACTTTTACAAAATCCAAGTTCTGATGACAAAGATGCTCTCACTTCTTTTTTTAAATCTGCACCAAATAATGATACTTATAAAACTGCAAAAGCCATACTAAATAGATTGTACTCCAATTGCTTGGAAACAAAGAGTGATGAGAACGACGATGATTTTGTATATGCTGAAACGGAATTAGAATGTAGCAATAAAGTACAGTTATCTCTGTGATAAAGTACAGTTATCTCGTCAAGAACAATTAAACTTATCAATTGAAGACACTGTTAAAGAAATTAATACTTTGGATAGCATTACAAAAGCACAAGTAAAACAATAAAAAAACAATTAGAATGCAATATCTTTCAAACAACTGGTTTCAGAACAAAAAATTTAGAACTTCTTAGGGATGCACTGTCAACAATAAAACCTAATCAACACAAAATGAACAATTTTTTACAAAGAAAGGAAACATTGAATGCGCTATGTTTTTTAAAATTCCTTTTTAAAACAGAGAAAAAGTTTAAATTTATTAATTTAAAAAAATAAAATTTTGATATTTATTTTTAAATTTGTAAACTATGTACTTAGTTTTTCATATTTTTAAATAAACTCGTATTTCTAATTAAACTCATATTTCTAAATAAACTGGTTTTTAAGATCTTATTCCAATGTTTATTAGTTAATATCATTTTTCAATTTTTTTTCAATTATTTAACAACTATTTTTGAACGAATTCATTATCGGGTTTTTTTTGTTCAAAAGTTAAATAAAAACTAATTCCCTAACAACAACTTAAAGTTTAGGTTGCTGTCTAAATTTCCATACTGAATATTTTTAGTTTGCTCCCTCCATTGTACTGTTCATTTGCTTCAATTAGTTGTTTCAGATTCAATCAGTGAAAATATTGTAATTGATGCTCTTTCGAAATGTCAACGACTTGTAACTCATTTTAGTCATTCCTCCCTTGCATGTAATAACTGTGCGCTAATTCAGCATCAAATTAATTAAAAATTCCAATTCGACTATACTTAGCAGAATGTTCTGATTTAATGATTTTTTCTATATTTAAATGGACATTAATATTAAACATTAAACTGTTAAAACTTTGTCTTCTGTAACTCGGAATATGTGTTCATTGAAGAAATTATGTCAAAATGTAGAGTTGATTTAAGTATTCAAAAAACAGAATCAACTTACAACTTCTTAAAAAAATAGATTTTTTGATGAAACAAATGATTTGAAGTCTGAACATTTAAAAAAATAGGTACTATGTATATAAATAGGTACTTCAATCCAAGATTAATCCAAGTTTTCTTTCTTTGAAGATGATATCAAACTGGCTAAGTACTGGTTAATAAATGAATTTTTATCCTTTGAAAAAACTTGTATTTGTTTTAAAGAAGATTTTAGTGTAAATGAAGAACCATCACAATAAAAATTTTTAAATAGTACTGAAAACAAAGAAGACACCCTTGAAGCATTTTTCAAAGAACTATAAATGCAACATCTGAAAAAACATTACCTTTCAAAAAATTATAGTTAAAATAAAAAGAAAAAACCAAATATGTTTATGTTTTAGACTTGAGTTTGCACAAAGCCTAATAATGTCATAAGACTTTAAAAAAAAAATCATGTTAGCGCTTATTTAGTAGCTGCCAGTAAATCATTTCGATTTAGAGTGCTCAAAATTAAATTTTCACATAAAAACTCATTCCCCACCCCCAAAAAATCTTGGTGTAAAATGTGTTCATTAAAAGATTCCTAATAGTTTTGCTAACTTGGTTCTGCACCTTTGATCATGAGAGAATTAAAATTAAAGAAACAAATTCGCCTGTGATCATTACATAATTACAACAGCGGCATTTTAGTGCAGTGTTAGCAGTTTTCGCTGATTATTTAAAAACAAGTTTGGATTCAAATTTTTAGTTAAAGACTTGTTAAAACCCCTGTATTAACTTGATAAAAACGTCAGAACTTAAAAAAAAAAGGTACTGAGTAATATCCGGTATGTCCTACTGGATACAGAATAGTAAATTATCTGGTATTTTAGCTGAATATCTGGCCAGATAAAATACACACACACATATACATATGTATATAAATATATATATATATATATATATATATATATATATATATATATATATATATATATATATATATATATATATATATATATATATATATGCATATATATACAAGCCTTGGAATTAGGGTCGGCATTCGGCAATGCCGACCTAACTGCCAATCTTAACGTGTTTGAGGTTGGCAAAAAAGTGCCAACCTTGTTTCGATGTTTTATGGTTAGACCTTTGTATCAATTTTTTTTGCTGACCTCTAAAAGATTGAGGTTGGCAAATTATTGACCTATAAAAGATTTAGGTTGGCAAATTATTATAGACCTCAATTTTCCTAATTCCGAGGGTTGTATATATATGTATGTATAAATATACACATATATATATATATATATATATATATATATATATATATATATATATATATATATATATATATATATATATATATATATATATATATATATATATAAATATATGTATAAATATATACACACACACACACACACACACACACACACACATATATATATATATATATATATATATATATATATATATATATATATATATATATATATATATATATATATATATATATATATGTATATATATAGTGGAGAAAATAGAATTAGCCTCACCATGTGATGATCCAATATTTTGTAAATCTCTAAACAAATTTGTGCGGTGCATCTTTTGTATCCACACATATAATTATTG